>NC_142339.1:14010606-14312803 GCF_054954075.1 Amborella trichopoda
GGATGGGTACTAGCGGTGGTAGTACCATCAGTGCTGATATAGGTTTTTGCTTCTATTGTTTGAATCTCATCAAAGGAGGAAGGAATATGAAGTTTATGTTGATACTTTCTTATTAACCATAAAAAATATCCTTCTGTTTCCCGTTCCTTTTAAAGAATTTATGATATTGATCTTGTAATTTTTCTCTTAAGGGTAATGGTACATTTGTTAGATACCATTGTCTGATATGTCTATTTTCATTTGACATAAAATCTTGTTTAATATAATTGTGATCAATTTTTTTCTTTTTCCTTTCTTATTTAGCGGCTAAGTAAGCTGCTATATATTCATCTGAATATTGATCATGTGAAATGTCATATTCGTCTACTTGTAAAGTTAATATTTGAAAGTCTTGTAATTCTTTTATACTGGGTTCAGTAGTATTAGTAGTACTAGATTCAGGAGTATATGTGGGAATAACAACATGATCTGTTGTTCTCTGTATTCCTTGAAATTGTAGGTCTGAACTAGGTATTGAAGAAGACTGAGCAGGAGGTGGTAATATAATAACATTTGGAGCAGCAGAGTAAGATTTCTTGCTTGGTATTTTATTTTTAATATTCCTTTTTCTGTTTATATTAAGATCATCTTGAACTTGTATTTGTTGAAATTTAATTTCAATATTACCATCAGGATGTTCTATGATTTGATTAGGAATATGGTGTTGAGGGACTTCTTTAGGTTGATTGGCATGTTGTAATGCCCATGACTGTGGTAGTCTGATATCTGACCATTTTATAGTTTTAGGTACAATCATATTTGATTTTTCCATATTTGTTTGGAATAAAATGGTTTGACCTTTTTGGTCAATGTGCATAATATTTGGACATAAGGTGTTCATGACTTTGTAATATATTCTATAAACTATTGCTAAATTTTGAGATCCTTGGGTCAAATGAAACCCATGTGTTTATAAATTAATTGTTAATATATCTAATATATTTGGATCAGTTAAAGAAACAGAAAAATTTGGAAAACAGTTAAAATATATGGGACCACTACAGAGGCTGGATTCTACCATGCCAAGGAATGAGTCTGTGAATATATTGTGTCTTGTATCTCTTAGGCATACAAGCACAGAAGTGTTCAACCCTAATCGGGTCAAAGGTTTTACTGCTATTTGAATTAATCCAATATGTAAATATTTGTAATTATGTTCTTTATGTTTTTCAATTATTTTCTTTGACAGTAGATGAAAGTCTTCTTGATGTTGAGTGACTGACAAACTTTCTTCTACAGTCTTGATGGCATAACCCATTTTGAATCGGAATGATCCTTTATTATAAATGTCATGAATTGGTACTTTAGGTATGTTCCAATTTTGAATATTATGTTCAATGTCATCTATAACTATTTGTTCCTTGTTTTTTACTCCAAGTGTTTGAGATGAAGTTGCATGTTTACTAGTTAGATTCCTTATTAAATTTGCCATCCGTAGGTTGCGGATAATGATAATCTGGACATTCAGTGGCCCAACGTTTTCCCTAAGCGGCTCTTCCTGGCCTTGGCGGTACTTTGCAATAGGCGTTCACTTGTCTCTTGCCTTAACTCTCGGACCAACTTTCTAGGATGTAAATTTAACTTAGTTTCGCTAGTCAAGATGTAACTTCTATCTCTTACTACTTAATGAGGTAAAAGGAACAGTTTTCCCTGTTTTGACAGTTTAACTGTTTGCACAGTTTCACTGTTAACCAGTTCTACTGTTGTTACTTTGACAGTTTTACTGTATGGCTCTGATACCAACTTCGGCCAGGATCTACAGTACTGTCAATATTTGACTTAAATCTTTTTTGAAATCTTTTTTTTTGAAATTTTCTTATAATAGATAGGTAAACAGTAAACTGTTGTATTTAATTATTTCTTGTAAAATCCTATAGTAGTTGAGGATAAATAAAACTATACTTATTAGAGGGAATAGTGATATATCTATAACAATCCACTGAGCATAACTATGTTCTCCAATTTTAACATTGAACAGAATCTTAAATTGCATGATTACAAAGAAACAGATAATATAACTGAAACACACATTTTATTATCAGAATAAACTATTACACTCTGATATTTTACAGAAATATTACACCCTGATATATTATGGCGATAATAAGAAAGCAGAGACTTAGAATGAAAGCATAAAGAAAGAACAGAGAGTATCATAGTAGATAACAGAGAGTATCAGAGCAGGATGGTAAGCATATTATGTGAAAGAGAGGTAGAGTATATCTTAGAGAAAAGAGAGAAGGTATATCACAGAGTATTAGAAGCGGTATATCACAGAGTAGCACAGTCTTAAAGCAGAATAGTAGGCGTATTACATGGAAGAGAGAGTATATTTCAGAGAATCACATAGAATTAAGAGAAGCGGTATAAAACAAAGAGAAACTTATTGTGTGCACACACAATAGCTGGAAAACAATTTCCAGTGATGTGGGCAGTATGAGGGTAGAGATTTGAGATTACAGTCACACATAATTAATTGAGAAAGGTAAAGATAGAACCTGATTATTGTGAGCTATGAAGGTCAGGATAGCTCTGATTGTACTATTGCTTCTGGAAGGCGATTATTTTCAAAGAAGAGATTTTCAGGGATCAGGTTTTGAGGAAAGAGGTTTAAAGTTTGAAAGTTGCAGGTTGCCGAGGTTGCAGGTTGAAGGTTGCAGAGGTTGAAGGTTGAAGGTTGAAGGTTTAAGGTTGCAGGTTGCAAAGGGTTAAGGTTGCAGGTTAAAGAGGTTTAAGGTTGCAGGTTGCAGAGGTTTAAGGTTGCAGAGGTTTAAGGTTGCAGGTTGAATGTCAGAGGTTGAAGGAGAGGAGAAGAGAGTGAGAGAGGAGCGGGAGACCCTGCCTTGAATGAAGGGACTTAGCTCCTTTTATAGAGGGAGCCTACTTCGGAGATAAGAACAGAATAAAGGAGCTCTAAGGAGATGACAAAGGAGCTCGAGGGAGAAGACAAAGATGAGAAGACATAAAGAAGATTCGCCACAGGGGTAAAATAATAAAACAAAATAAAAAAGAAAGAAAAGGACACTTTTTGGCATCTCTGTATAGTGTCGCTTTTGTCCTTATTGCATTATTGCTACGGTAGGGTATCTGGAACAGTGTCTTTTATCGGTGACGTGGTCACTGTTGTTTGTCGTTGTCGGTGACGTGGCCACTATTGTTTGTCGTATATGTCGGTGCTTGGATTCTGGGAACAGTATTTTGGCGTTTATTGATAATTGCTTCTGTCGTTGATGTGCCAGTTTTGATGGGGACTTTATGGTCTTTGGCTAAATTCTTCTGGGTCGTTTTCTTTTGGATCAGTCTCTTCTGGATCAGTCTCTTCTGGATCAGTCTCTTCTGGATCAGCTTGACTTAGTTGGAGATACCTATTGGTGTGGAGTGGAGACGACTGTACGGTTTCTTTGGAAGATGTTGGTTTCCTTCCGGCTTCAGCAAAAATCTCTTTCATTTGTTTCTCAAGTTCTTCTTTTGATGCATTGGGATTGGTTTGCAACATATTTCGGAGGTAGGTTGGAAAGTCAAAAGAGGTATTTGCAATATTTGGGTTTTTCTGGTATTTAGGTGTTTTTGGAGGTATTCTTTTTGGTGTGGTCTTGGTGAGATCCATTTGGAAGATATCCCACCATTTTACAGATATGGTCTTTCCCAAACGAGGGATATAGGTATAGTCATTTGTGGTATTGGATGAGATGGTATCATCCCATTTCATAATCCATGGGATTTGATATAAGGCCATGAAATAAAGGTGAGTGTCAACCATATTATCATTATTATTGTATTGCACAAATTGTTCCTGTAGGTTTTTGAAAGCAGGAGGTAGAATCAAAGAAGTTGAGCCCCACACAAAGAACCAGTTTTGAAACCATGTGGGGAATCTTTCAAAAACAGGCAGCCGGAATTGAAGATACCAGCTGTGTGTATTGTTTGGATTTTGGTAGTAAAAGAATTTGTGCCAGGCTTCTATATACTCGGCATATTTGAAATATTTGTATGAAAACTCTGGGTTGTGTAATTTCTTTCCCTGTGCGGGATTGCAACCCCACTCATCATAGGGAAGAAGTTTCTTTATTTGTACTTTAGAATAAGCAATTATTCTGGTATTTTGCTGGAAGTAATGGACAAAAGAGATGGACCCTGTTTCCATGAGGATGGCTTCCTAGTATTCTCTGGTCTTAACCCCATTGGTAGGGTTGAGATGGTTTAGCAAGTATAAAGGTGCAAGTTTGATTGGATCTATGTGAACCTGATGTTCATCAATGGTGATATCCATTAAGAATGCTCTTTCTATATATACAGATCTTGGGATATTTGATGTAGGAGCAGATTTTGATTGAGCTGGTGAATAAGTAGGAGTAGAAGCATGTGCTTCTGGATAAGTAATTTGATGTATTGGGGACTGTGAAGGTGAACGGATATTTAGAGGGGTAGGTTCCCCTTCATAAGGTACTATGTTTCTCATGGGTTGTTTATCCCTGCGAGAAGTGCCACGGGATCCCATGTTTTCAGATGAAGATAAAGTATTGTTTTGGCTTTCTTGGAATAATTGGAGAGCAAGGGATAATGGAGAAGGTGTTCGATGGAAAAATCAAAGGTGGATAAAATAGCTTGCCATCGAGTAAATATTTGTTTAGAAACCAAATTTTGAACATCTTTTTGCAAGATATCTTTGGCTGCTTTGCAGTCCGTACGTATTAAGAAATGTTGATTTAAAATATCACTTTGGAATTTAGTCACACAGTCGACTATTGCGAATAGTTCCTTTTTGACCATGGAATAATTAAGTTGGGTAGCATTCCAGGCTTTGGAAGTATATCGAAGAAGGTGTTCTTTCGAATCAATTTGTTGTTTTAGAATACCACCAAGACCTTTATCAGATGCATCACATTCTTGCAGTTTTGTATTTATCTTGTTCTTGGATTTGGATTTGCCAGTAACCAGATTTCATATCAAATTTGGAAAAGATACATGCTTGAGCAACTCTATCCAATAAATCTTTCTTATTAGGAATTGGATATCTTATCCATTGTAAGACTTTATTCAAAGGTTTATAATTAATGACAAGTCTAAGAACTCCTCGTTCCTTTTCAGCATTTTTATAAAAAGCTGCACAGCTCCAAGGTGAGGAGCTTGGTCTTATAAGCTTTTTGTTTTGAAGATCTTCAATTTCTTTTCGACACATATCTAAAAGGATAGTATTCATTTGTATTGGTCTAGCTTTTGTAGGGATTTGTTTTTCATCAAATCCTGGTTCATAAGGTAAAGTTATACTATGCTTTTTTCTTTCCCAAAAAGCATTTGGGTGTTCACTACATATAGAATTTTCTATTTGTTGTTGTAATGATTGAATTTTTTGTTGTATTGAAGTAGTATGTAGTTGTTCTTCAATAACTTTGTATTTAATTTCCTGTTTGAGGGTACAAAGAAATTTTTCTTTGTTATTTAATTGACTTTTGACACTATTAAGTTCTTTTAATTGTGGTTTATGTATAAAATTAAATTGTACTGGAATATTTTGAATTATTGAAGATATTCCTGTTTCATTTATAGTTAAAGGATATAGCAGTGTAAGAAATGGAACTCCAAGTATTACTGCTTGGCTGAGTCCTTTTACCATTATGAATGGTGTATCTAAACATTGGTGATTGTTACAAACAGAAGCATTTGATAATTTATATTTAATAAATAATCTACTTCCATCTGCTGTATTTAGTATTTGAGTATATATATATATATATATATGGAAGATGCTACGGTACACCGATTCGTATACCGCTACATAAACGCCGAACTGCTCGGATCGAATATGGGCTGATCATCACAAGTGTCCAGTAGTGTTTCATTTTTTATTTTTTTATACAAATCAAAATGATTTGAAATTTAAAACATGTGTTCATAAAATATAGATGAATCTTCGAAAAATATAAAAATAATATTTGACATGAAATAAATGGACCAAAATACTCCCAAAATATTTCAGGGGTATTTTGGTAAATTTATTTTTACGAATTATTGTTTTTATATTTTTATTAGATGCGTCTCACTAAGATGTACACATGCTTCGCATTTTAAATGATTCTGATTTGTAGAAAAAAAATTAAAATTAAAATACTTACAAATAATCATGATCGTCTGATCGGCCTAGATTGAATGTTTACTGTAGCAGTACAAACATGGGTGTACAAGAACTTTTTCATATATATATATATATATAGTTAACAACCCCTCAAAATATGAATGTTCAAGTTAGAAGGGATTGTGATGGGTATATTTATAAAAACAATCATTATTTTTCCATTAAAAAATTATTTAAATAGGTATCTATACTATTAAGTAAGAGGAAATTTGAAATTTTCTAAAAAGCATGATGGCATTTTGGAAGTTAGTATCCTGAACTTTATTTATAGAGTGCCCTTGTCCTTTAGTTAAAATTTCAATTTTACCTCTTTTGAAGATGACAAAATACTTTTTGTCTTGTAGTAATATTTACAAATTTACACCACAAAAGTAATTTCTTTTAAAAAATAAATAACAAAATTAATAAATCCTCACAATTCTCATTATCTTGAACCTTTGTAATTTGAAGGGTTGTGAAGTTTAGAATATCCATTATATATATATATATATATATATATATATATATATATATATATATATATATATATATATATATATATATATATATATATATATATATATATATATATATATATATATATATATATATATATATATATTTATTTATTTATTTATTTATTTATATATATATAAATAACAGATTCACGTGTGAACATAAAACTCAAGAAATACGGTTTTGTTTTCTTGCAAATTGGATTATTTTATATTAAAATATTTTACCATAGGGGTTTTCATATGCTTTTCTTTCCCTACCAAACATGTGCCTTGAAACCCTACCAAACATGTGCCATGAAAATTTTCCCTAGGGAATATTTCCACACCAACTAGACACGTGTTTATATTTCACCTGATAGTCACTAAACACTGGCTTTTTCTTGCATGAGATCATGTTGTACGATAAGGTTTCACATGCAAAATCCGCTTAAACTATTAGTGACCTGGGAAATTAACGTTTGGATCGGGTTTTTATATCAATATAGCGGAGTGACCTAAAAATAGGTCGTGATTATCCTGAAGGACAAATCTCTGAATTTTTTTTTTTTTTTACCAAGTTTTCTCTCGATTTGATTTTTAAAACATCGGACCGCTTGATTTTCATAAAAAATTCAACAGATTGCGGTCGGATGGTTCTAACATTTGACCTCTTGGTTAACCTACAAAATATAATAGAATGTGGTCCGATGTTAGATCCATCAGACCACTTAATTTTCATAAAAAATATCAAACAGAATAAAGTCTGATGGTTCTAACATCCGGCCATGTAGTTAACTTAGAAAATTCAATAAAATGGAGTCCGATGTTAGAACCATCAGAGTGCTTAATTTTCATGATAAATGTCAAAGCAGAATGCAGTCCGATAGTTCTAATATCGGGCCGCTTAGTTAATTACAAAATTCAATAGAATGAGGTATGATGTGAGAGCAACCGCTTGATTTTCATAAAAAATGCCATAACAGAATGTTGTTCGATGATTCTAACACCAGATCACTTAGTTAACTTACAATCGGTCCCATAGAAAAAAATGAAAAGTATCGGGGTTACCAAGCGGTTCAGACCAGGAGAAACTTGATAATAAATAAAATTAATGATCTATCCTTCCAAGTAATAACGTCCTATTTAAAGACCATTCAATTATATCAGAATGTAAATTTCCCTACTAAAATTGACTGGACCCTATTGGAACTTTAACCAGGCTTGCGGAAATATATCTTCACCTGGCCTTTTTGGAAATAAGGCCGCAACGAATCAAATTTGCATTATGGAAAATCTTAAACCCCTAACAAGGATGAAGGCTACCATGGATAACGTAATGCTCTTGACTCAGCTTAAGGACATGTGAGAGACACAGAGAGGGAGTCATAATCAATTCCGAGCAATGAAAATTATTAAAGGAACTGCGGATAGAGCCAATGCAATCTGCTTCCCCGGATCACGGAATCTTTCAGAACTTCAAAAAAGTTTGGAGCTGTTGAAAAATCTTGATGAATACTAAATCCGATTTACGAATCCTAATTTCTTTTGAGTTTGGAGTACCCTTATCAAGTATTTCCTTTTTGAGACAGAAGGTCGATAGAGAGAAGGGGAACTTTCAATCTGGAGATTGATTTGAAAATATGTTCATTAGTTGCCTCCAAAAGAAAAAAAGAAAAAAAAAAACATATTTTCATTGTAGTTTTGTATTTTAGTAATCCAAAGATTCCTAAATTCATTTCTATTTGAATCCATAATTTTTACTGTTCTATACATTAAATAAAGAAGTAATCTCAAATTCAAACAAAAATCTCAGATTTCGTATTAATAATCCAAACAAATATTTACTGACAAGAGGAAGAAGGTACATTGTAACAATCAATAACCAAAAAAACAAAAAATGAGGACCGTAAATTGTCAAAGAATAAAATCAATACTTTGCACAAAATTGTAAGAACAGAACAAAACAAATAAATTAAACAAATAAAGAATCTTAGAAAGAAGATGAAAAAAAAGAAAAGTTTAATCATCATCACCCTTGTCTTCTTGGGCACAGTTTGCTTCTTTAACCAAATATCTGGCAGGAGAAATATGACGCAAATCGTTGCCAATACAGATATCCTGCAAAACCAACAAAAGAATGCTTTACAGGAAATGAAAAAAAAAAACAAAGTTTAATCATCATCATCCTTGTCTTCTTGGACACTGTTTGCTTCTTTAACCAAATATCTGGCAGGAGAGACGCAAATCGTTGCCAATACAGATATCCTGCAAACCAACAAAAGAATGCTTTACAAGAGATGCAAAAAGACAAACCTGTTTCAAAGAGAAATGCAAAAAAATTGACCTTTATGTATTTCTTGGCAGCTGCAAGTCTCTTCTTGGGCCTGAGAGGTAGCTTTGCTCCCATAGCCAAAAGGTCATCCTCAATCTCTTTTTTGGAAAGATGAATCTCAATTTTGGGTAAAAATCCATTGGTTTTCATCTTTCTATCTCTATTGGAACTTCTGAGCCTTTGAGACCATTGCAAGCTTTAGCGCTCTACAGCTCCTCCTGCCGTTTTAACAGGGGATCCGGGGATTTTATGATGTGGTTCAACCAACTTTTCAGCCCGCTTTGTATTAGGTCGAGTCTTCACCGTTTGAGGGTGTTTTTCTGTTACCCATTTCCATGGCAGATTAGAGTTTCCAAGGTTTTGCCCCATTTTATTGGAAAAGCAGAGAGGAAGAAGAAGGAAAATAAGGGTGGAGCTGAGAGGAAAAGTAAAGGACGAGAGTTGAGAGGGAAAGAGAGAGCAGAGAACCACGAAAGAGGGAGGAAGATTTGAGAGAGAGAGAGAGAGAGAGAGGGAGAGCAAAAGAAGAGTTAAGAAAGAGAGAGAGAGGGAGAGCAAAAGAAGAGTTAAGAAAGAGAAAGAGAGAGAAAGTTTGAAATAAGAGGCACGAGCGAGGCATTTTTTATGGGATTCGTACACACACGAAGAGTTTGTTAGGATAAAGAGGTTGGCAGCCTCAGACATTCCTCGGCCTTTAACTCTTTCGTACATAATCTTGAGGACGTATACTCCTCTCTTTCAGGACAATAGTTGAGTTCTACTTTGGTTAAAGATCTACTAGGGAAAATTACAAATAACCCTCAAGATTAAACATGCTATACTAGTTACCCCCTAACCAAAGTTTTTTTCATTTTTTTCTCCAAAATACACTTTTATTTAGCAAATACCCTTTTTCGTACATAAATACTTAATTTACTCCTTTGGGTAAGACCTCATCTAGCCCTAAATTTTGGAAGTATAACCTTTTAAACTATAGATTATCTTTAACAAAAAAAAAAAAGTTTCATAATTACACCCTCTATGTACTTGAAAAAAAAACAAATATCTCAAGATTGAATAAAGACAATCCAATTTTAGATGGTATGATTTTGAGAATATTCAATTTTTAAATGGTGCGATTCAAGAAAACTCAGATTTCAAATTTGTTGATAATAATTTCAGATTAAAAGAATCTTCTCGAGTTGATATTTATTCGATGGAGCAAAGTAACCACGGTCCTAAGGGAGACTAGAGATGGAAATGAAATAGAGAAACAGAGAGAAATGAGAGGCAAGTAGGAATAAAGTTTATACAGTTAAAGCTGAAACTGCGGAGAGAAACTGAATAAAGTTGAGAAGTGAATAAAGTTGAGAAGAGAGAAGGGAGAGGAAGTTGATTTTGAAACAGGAGAGAGAGAATTAAATAAAGTTGAAATAATGAGAGAGGTTTCTAATGCGTTGTAAAAAAAGGAAAAGAGAAAAACAAGGAGAGATGGGATTGATACGATAGAAGAATCAAAGAAAGGATTGTCTTAAACTTGAAAAAGGAAGAAAGTAATAAGAGGTGAGGGAGCACCTGCGTCTATATCTTGCCAACAGATAGGGAGGGGTGAGGTGGGGGAGCACCTGCGTCTATATCTTGACAAAAGAGAGGGAGGGGTTTTCTCTTTCTTCTCTTGTTATATGTAGATTTGGTTTAGTTGATGAGATAAAAGAGTGAGAAAGTTCTTTTCTTTATGATTTGATTTAGGACAAGATAAACATAAATTAGCGTTTGAAGAGAGAGGGAGATAACTCCTCGTTCTTGAGAGAGAGAAAGAGGTGTCTCCACTTTTGATTGAGAGAGAGAGATTTTCTTCTCTCTTTATTGGCCAGATCGAGAGCTGCCGGGGATTTGTAATGTTAAAGAGATAATAAGATTGACAAAATTACAGCGCTTTTTAGAGATACAATTTTTTAATTATATCAAATCAAATATGAAATATTCACAATTCTATAACTTACTTTATTTTTTTGTGATCCCTTTTTTTGACCCGATTTTTCCTCCTTATTTATAAAATAAAACTGATGTATTATGATGTTTAGGTCTTCTAATATTTTATTATTCCCCAACTTACTAACTATGGATCCAACCATATGACACCTCTCTCTCTCAGTTATATGAAAATTATATGTGAAAGTTGAATACTTTAGTATCTATATCTTTTGATTTAAGTTTATACAAGTAAAAAACCACATGATTTTAATTTCATCTCTCGTTGGCATTTTGATAAATTTCTACTTTACTAAGTTCAAATATACGGCATGTATATTTCACACAACCACATAGTTGTAGAAAAAAATCGGGGGAAAAAAAATAACTTGGAAAAAAGAAATACCAAAATAGCCGGAAATCTAGCTGGAATTCTGATCACTTTTATTTATCAAATTTACCTTTTTTTATCAATGATAAGTATAGATTCCCTAAATTTAAATGAAAATATCTTATATATCGTTGCAACATTATGCTATTGAAGTCAGGTGTACCTCAAGAAGTAACTGTTAGGACGTTGGTGAGCCCTCCATTGATCATTGATCATCTTGACTTTGAGATGTGCGGCTATGAAATAAAAAAAAATACTCAAATTTTAAAAATAATGTATCCCCTATTTTAAAGATTTTTATGTGTTTATAGATTTACTCGATTGATAGTATTTTTTATATTTTTAATCGCAAAACATACCAGGAACAACTGCAAAAGTAGCGTCCTTACAGCAGAGATCACCTCCTAGCAAATCTGCAACAGAAAAATAGCTCAAATTCATCTCCCTCCTCCACACGATATATTTTGCAAGCGTAATTCAATGCTTGTGACCATGAATAATCCATGGATGGGAATGTTATCATTGTCCAACCATTGATTCGATGGTGATGGAGACCCTTAGTTACCGGGAGCGCTGAACAAGGGTGGTGCTCCCGCTCCGGAACAAAGCTACGGCCTTTTATGATCGGGAGCTAGACTGGAACTCGTTTTAAAATTTTTAGGCTCCTATTTATAGGATTCTCCATCCATGGACAAAGGATTCATTAAAATTGTAGATCTCGTTCCTTAATAAAATAGAACATCGCACCTAGAATTCATTTTAGGAGCGCAATTCTTATGTTCCCGGAACTCGATCCCTACGTTCTCGGAGCTTCCTAAAAGAACTTTTTAAAATAAAATTAACTTTTAAAATAAAATAATTATATTTTAAGCAAAACTTTCATAAAAGTGTAGTGCTGCGATGGGAGCGCAGACTAATCATGCACGAAATGAGATCCTTCCTTGAATGGAGCTCGATCTTTTCTAAATAGGAACACGTGCATTCTTAGATGGCGGTGCGATCTTGTTTTCGATGGGAGCGCGATCCTAATGAATATGGGAACACGATCCCATTTGACATGGGACGCGTACTCCTTAAATAAGGATCTAGAACCCGATATAATGGGAACACACTCGTTCATACGGGATCTTGATCTGCTACTTTTACCCTCGCCGGAACTTGTTTCCCGAGCTTTGGAGCTTTGAGTGAACAAGTTCCGGAGTTTTGGGTAGCCATTGCTGGAGCTCTTGACAGCCGTCGAAACGATGCTCCTGCTCCTGATAACTATGGGACAGACATGTCAGTGAGAAAATCAATTAGTGGTTTAAACTCAATCAACCATGGATTCCATAGCGATGACCCTCATGACTGTAGATTCTGTCTAAGCCTGATAACTATTACACCCGCGTGTGCACACAAACTCTCTCTTTCTCTCTCTCTCTCTCTCTCTCTCTCTCTCTCTCTCTCACACACACACACACACACATATATATATAGGAAAACACTACGCAATTCCTATAGGCGAAAATGGATAGTGATTTCGCCTACCCCCATCTCCGTCCAAAGTTCATCGTGCGGTCACGATAGCTTGGTAGTGTGTCATTTTTCATTTTTTTTTCTACAAATTAAAATGACCTGAAATTTGGAACATGTATTCATAAAAAATAGAAAAATCTTCGAAAAATATAAAACAAATATTTTATATTTCACGGACAATGTTTTTTATATTTTTATTATATGCGCCTCAGTAGGATGTACATATCGTCCAATTCTCAGGTCATTTTGATTTATAGAAAAAAAATAAAAAATAAAACACTACCAATCAATCGTGACCGCGCGATAAAACTTGGACAATGATGAGGGTAGGCGAAATCACTATTCATTTTCACCTATAGACGTTAGGAAGACTTTTCCATATATCTATCTCTCTCTCTCTCTATATATATATATATAATTTTATTAATAATTATTATTTTTTGATAGATAAAAAATAACATAGAAATTCACCTTCATCCCCAACTTGGATACCATTAACCCCGAAAGCTGAAAGCATTTGGGGTAGGTTAGGTTAACCCTCGCTTGAGCAATGGTCGCAGTTACGGGCAAGATGCTCACGAGAATGGCAAGGACCTTTGAATTCTCCATTTGCTTTCCTTCTTCTCTTCAAGCTGCTGTATTTTGCTTTAGTAGGATTGCTTTGCCATATTTATAGGAGAAACCTGAATTTTTAATGCTATGCATATTTGAGAGACACTAAGAGGAATAATATATCATGCTTATCCAAACTTGGTTGGCAGCAATAATTTACTGTCCATTGGATCTGTGGATCTGTTTCCAAGTATCTTTCTTGGGAGTATATTGGTTATCATTTCAAGAATGAGATCATTTCCATCATGGTTTAAGTTTAACAAAAATAAAAAATAAAAAAAATTTTAAATTGTTTCCAATTTGATGTTTAGGGTTTCAAGAAAACTTCATGAATTTCAATGGAAAAATATTCTTTTACTCTTGAATAAGTGCAGCAAAACTCTTAGAGTTTTGCTCCCAGGCTTGCAATATTTGTTGAAGCGTGTCTACCTTCAACTGTAACGAATCGAGGTCAACTTGCCCAAACATATGCGCATACACACACATATTTAAAATATTGGATTGTTAGACCATTTATCTTTTGTACATGGAGGTCACAATCATTCTTGTCCCTTAAATTTCAAAATGGGTAGTTGTTAGAGTATCATTGAATAAATACAAAGTTCCAAAGAAAAAATATCTTAACTCACCTCCAAGCCATCCAATTTGCCATCTAATGAATAGGAATAGTTGTAACCTCCATGTACAAAAGATAAATGGTCTTTTTGTAGTCAGCCATCCAATTTGACATCTAATGAATAGGAACGATTGTAACCTTCATGTACAAAAAGTAAATGGTCTTTTTATATATATGCATATACACAAATATATGATATATACATTATATTTTTTGAAATATTATTTTAATAAATTTCCCTATATATCTATGGTGTATGTACATTTGAAATGAATTTTTTAATATCTTTTAAATGCTTATTGGAAAAATTAAACAATGATTTCGCCTATCCTCATCACCGTGCACGGTTAGGATTGTCTGGTAGTATTTCATTTTTCATTTTTTTTCTACAAATTGGAATGACTTGAAATTTGGAACATGCATACATATGAGTGAGGCTCATCAAATCAAAATATAAAAAAAATATCGTGAAAATAAAATTGACAAAAATACCCTCAAAACCTTTCAAGGGTATTTTGGTCAACTTATTTCATATGTTTTTGATATTTTTCATAGATTCGTCTATTTTTTATGAACACACGCTTCAAAATTCATATCCGATTTGTATAAAAACAAGTAAAAATTAAAACACTACCAGACAATTGTGACCGTGCGATGAATTAAATTGACCAAAATACCCTTCAGAGGCATTTTGGTCAATTTAGTTTTTTGAATTATTTTTGATATTTTTATTATGTGCGCCTTACTAAGATGTACACACGCTCCAAATTTCAGATCATTCTTATTTATAGAAAACAAATTAAAAATGAAACACTTTCGGGCAACTGTGACCGTAGGATGAAGTTTGGATGCTGATGAGGGTAGGAGAAATCAATGTTCATTATACATATAGGAAAACTATTTCCAACGCCTATAGGTGAAATTGAAGAGTGATTTCGCCTACCGTCATCACCATCCAAACTTCATCAGACGGTCACAGTTTCTCAATAGTATTTCATTTTTAATGTTTTTTCTAAAAATCAAAATTACTTGAAATTTGAAGCATATGTACATCTTAGTGAGAGACCCCTAATAAAAATATGAAAAAAATAATTTGTAGATATAAATTCACTAAAATACCCCCATAAAATTATATTTTGTGAATTAATTTTTTCATATTTTAATTAGATGAGCCTCACTAAGATTTACGCACACTCCAAATTTCAGATCATTGCCATATGTATAAAAAAAATGAAATTTGTAACTCTACTAGGCAATCGTGACCGTGATGAGGTAGGCGATTGTGACCGTGATGAACATTGGACCGTGACGAGGTAGGCGAATTCATTGTTCATTTTTGGCTATAGGCATTTTGTAGTATCTTTCATATATATATATATATATATATAGGAAAATTCTTTCTAATGCCTATAGGCGAAAATGAATAGTGATTTCGCCTAACCTCATCACCGTCCAAATTTAATTGCGCAGTCACGATTGTCTGGTAGTGTTTTATTTTTCAAGTTTTTTCTACAAATTAAAATGACCTGAAATTTGGAGAGTATGTACATCTTAGTGATACACATCTAATAAAAATATAAAAATAATTATTTGTGAAAACTAAATTGACTAAACTACCCCTGAAACGTTTAAGGGTTATTTTCACATAAAATACTTTTTTTCATAATTTTAGAAGATTCCCATATTTTTGATGAATACACACTCCAAATTTCAAGTCAATCCAATTTGTAGAAAAACATAAAAAATGAAACACTACAAGACAATCGTGACCGCGCGATGAACTTTGTACGGTAATGGGGGTAGGCGAAATCGTTGAGAGAGTACTATTCTTTGAGAGAGTAAAAATGATTTTGTTCACTAAATCTTACTGTAGTTGCTGTTTATGAGGTGTAATATGCTGTGGTGTGGCTCTCTGCATGTATTTCTTAAATTTTCTCTGGCAGTTTGTCAAATCATTTTATTAGGAAGTATCCAACATTGCCATTTTTGAGTTATTCTTGAATTTTAAGTTTTATGAAACCGGGGGGGTGGACGGCATTAACAAAATCAGGGCACTTTCTACATCATGGGCCCGGTGTAGGATGGAATTCTGGGGTTATCTGTGTATTAATTTGTAATCAGTGGAATTGGCTTGGTCCCCTCAACCTCAGGTGACATCAAAATTAATTTTGGGGGCAGCTTGAGTGGCAACCCAGATCCAGTAGGCATAGGTTTTTTGAGAAACAGCAATAGAAAGTGCTGCTTTCTCTACTCCTATAGGTTATACCAACGCAACAGAGGCACAGAATTTAGCCCTTCTAGCTGGTCTTGGACCAGTCACACCAAGCAGAGGTTGCCTTGTAGTGGATGTAATTTCATGGGCAACAGCTGGAAGTGGTTTCCCCTGGTGATATCCCAGCAAGTTCCTAGAAATTTTGGGACAAAGCTTCAGAAATCACAATGACATTTGTAACAGATTTGGAGAGAATTGAATGAGCTGGCCTATACTTTCGCCAGAGAAGGGATTAAAAAGAATTTCGAGGAGATTGAAGGAGGCTCTTTCCTGGCTGGAGCACATATTTGTCTCTCTCGAAAACGTCTTTTTGTACAAATTATGTTTATAATATGGGTGCAGTTGGCATACGGATGCATCCGTAGGTGTAGAGGTAAGGTGTACCTTCAAATTTTATCATGGTATATAATTTTAATGCAAAATGTTCTTAGGATTATCTCAAAATCTATTTTTATATCTAATTATAAAATTTTAAATTTAAAAAATGGTTAAAATCAAACAGATCTATAAACATATGAAAATCTTGAAAATGGACGGTGTAGATAATATGTTTAAAATGCACTATTTCTGAGATTTAAAATCTTTTTATTTTTCATAGTCATACATCTCGATGTGGAGATGATCAATCAAAGGGTTTTTCAACATTAAAACTACCTTTTCCGATGGATTTTTGAGGGGCATCCGTAGTTCTACATTATAAGGTAGCATCCTTATATAACCTTTTTCCTTATAATATTCTTTTTGTAAACCTTCTAAAGCCCTAAAAGGTATACATGCAAAACTTTGTAAATCTTTATTGAACTAATAAAAAAACAAAGGATGTATGTATGCATATATGTATGTATGTATATAGGTCTGTCAATAATCCTATTTTTTTGAAATTGGAATGCAAATCTTTTGGCATGAGCATGGTTCTTTCCAAATATATTCTTTATTCTTCGAGAAATTCTGGATACATGATGACATTCACATATAAAAATCACACAACTATATTCCATAGATTTCTTGCCCAAAGCATAGGGTTTCGAGTTCGAGAAAAGGAAAATGTCAGATATCAAGCACAATATTTTCTTGGGTAGCAGTCAATCTGACCACCTAGAATGGGACAAACTGCTTAGAATGGTCCCAATCTGCCAAACTACTTAGATGGGATAAACTACAGTTAAGCTAGATGGGACAAACTACTTAGCATGGTCCCAATCTGCCAAAATGTTCATAGGAAGTCGAAGAAGAATGGGTTACATTATAGGAAAAGTGAAAGAGCCTCCCACAAATGATCCATCCCACGATGAATGGGAAAGTGAGAACTTGACAATAATAGCATGGATTCCTTAGTCTATGCAGTCAAGTATCAGCTGGGGACTATTGTTTCTTAAGACTGCAACGGATATGTGGAAGGCAGTAGCCAAAACATACTCCTAACAAGATGATATGGCTAGGATTTACTAATGGTATTACGAAATAGCGAATTTACAGCAAGGGGAAATGACTGTGGAGGGTGGAAGAATATTTTGGGATACAAACGTAAAAGTGGGAAGAACTAGACCACTATCAGCCTATTGATCCCACAGTTGATGACATTAAAAAAAAAACAGGTCGAGCAAGTAAGGATCTTTGAGTTCTTATCCTGACTTCAAACTTCAGAGTGTGCAGGTTCTAAGAAAGGACAAATTAACCTCTCTTGAATCTATCTATAGTTATATAAGGGGGATGCCAGTAGAAAATCTATTGCAGGAGGACAATACTCAAGCATCCATAATGAACGCTAGCTTTTACAACAAGTTCGGGAAAAAGTGGGTATAAAAGGACCAAATTGTGCTCCACTATTTCCTGCCGATAAGGAGAAACTGAAATACTTCCGTTGTGGGAAGAGATGACACACCCGAGAGCATTGTTGCGACTTGCATTCACACTTAAAACTTAAACCAAGGAATGCAACTGCCCATACTATGTCGAAGGAGGGGGAGGAAACCTTAGCCACACTTCCCAATTCTTCTAGTCTAATAGATGAGGCCATAAAAGATTTGCAACACCAATTGACTGCTCTTAAGGCTTCACTCAGCTCTTAAACACTGGTGGAGCAGCCAAGTATATATGCAACTGCAAATTATGCTTGCAACTCCACCTCTTCTATATCTTGGATCTGGTGAGAAAGTTGATTACTTGTCTTTTTCTCCCGCTCTTAGTCAAGTTAAACTTGTTAATGGATCCATGACCGATACCTTTGAGAGTGGTACATTTAAACTTTCATCACCCTTGTCCTCACCCTCTATAATGCATGCGACTTTTTTTTCCTCTAATCTTCTCTTTGTTTGCAGCCTGGTAATAGTATTGATAGTATATGTGGATGATATTGTGCTCACGGGAAATAATGATCATGAAATTCAAAAAGTGAAAGAGTTCCTTGGAATAGAGGTGGCTAAGTCTAGATAAGGAATTTTTTTTCTCGAAGGTAATATACTTTTGATCTCCTCAATGACATAGGAATGCTTGGAGCCAAACTAGCAGAATCTCCTATTGAGGTTTATCACAAATTGTATGATCAACAGTCAGAGCCTCTCTGTAGCCTTGGTGTATAACTGACATTAGTGGGTGGACTTATTTATAATTGTCACATGGCCAAATATTGCATATGTTGTAAGCGTGGGAAGTCAGTTTATGCACGCACCATGATCTCATCACTTGGAGGTTGTTTATCTCATTTTACAACATTTAAAATCTGCTCCAGCGAGAGGGCTACATTTTACCAGTCATGGTCTTCTTGGTATATAAGGTTTCTGCCAAGCGGATTGGGTTGGATGTCATCTTGATCGACAATTTACCAGTGTTGTAGCTCAATCTTCAGAAGAAGCCAAATATCGAGCAATGACGAGTGCTACATGTGAAATAAATTTTTTCCGTTCTCTTCTTCAAGAGATGGATGTTAATGTATCAACTCCTATTCCTCTACATTGTGATGATCTAGTGGCAATTTAGATTGCCTTGAATCCTGTATTTCATGGAAGAACCAAGCATATTGAGGTCGACTGCCACTTTGTCAGAGAAAATGTTGCTCCAAAGACAATATGAACTCCATTTGTTCGCTACAAGAATCAATTGGCAGACATACTTATCAAGGCCGCTATTCGAGTTTGACGGAATAGATATGCTCCAGCTTGTAGCAACTGTTATGGGCTCATGCCCATTAGAACTTGTGTAACAACTGTAACTGCTATACATAATCGGCCGCATGAGTGGTTATTATGGTGTTATGGGCTCATGCCCATTAAAAAATGCAACTCTTATGAATAATGGGCTTCATGCCCATTAGAACCTGCTGTAATAGTTATTATAACTCCTGCTATGTAATTTTTTTGCATGTTGATCTACCCATACTGTAACCCCCCCATAGGAATCAGTGTATATGTAGGGCACATTGCCCTACTATTTGTAGAGTGTGAAAAGTATTTGTATTTACTTTATCTTGTGCTGGAATATTACTCTCTATCTCTTTCTTCTCTCTCAATCTTAACAGAATTCAATCTCAATATGTTCCATGCAAATATCATGTCTCAAAACATAATCCACTGTACATTCTAAGTGCGCAACAAGCGGGTATTGATAATGAGCATGTCACCTATGATTGACACATCATTCTTTCTTTTGAACTCTAGATGCAGTTTCCCACACAAAAGTTTTGTTTTTAATGTAAATGTAATTATATTTTGTGTTTTTTTATTGAATGTTAAATATTTGTTGCATCTTTATTACATGTATTTCCATTTTGATATTCTTCGTGGTTATTTATGGCATTACCCATGTCAAACACATGTAGGTTTATGTGTTTGTTTTTCCTTTTTTTCCCCCTTAAAGTTTGTGTGTATACCATTTTCTTTTTATGAAAAAAGTGCCATTTACAATGAATTGATAATATGCTGTCTGTTCCTTTCCATCCATACAAACTAGATTGTCATCAAACATGGGTGGATAAGATCTCCCCAGCCTACTCCTAATAAGGAAGCTCAACTCGCTTTTGCTCTATCCCCCCTCTTGCCCTTGAGAGAGGGAGGTCCTCTGTGCCCATCTCCCTATTCCTCTAGACCTAGCTGCTGCTTCTTCTTGCAAGGTGAGTTTGTCAATGGATTTGAGTAAAATAGCTCAGTTATGATGGATCAACCCACCCCTCCCCTCCATGTTTTGCCCACTTATTCCAAACAAGATCCTAAATGCCTTCCCCTGCCCCCCCTCCTTTCCTTCTCCATTGATGTCAAGAAGAGGTCCAGCTCCCTCCACTACATATCTAAACCATTCACACTTGATCAGGCCTAACACTTCAAACAAGCCATCTAACAAAGAGGGCCTCCAGCCAAAGTCATTAACATCCAACATCCAACAAGCAGCAGAAAGTAGAAAACAAACTGATCTTTGTCCATCGTCCATCGTAGTGGGTGAAGAGATTGTCGTAAAGAGGTTGCATCTACTGTGGGATTCACTTGTAGGGAGCTTCTCACCTACTATTACTGGACACGACATGAGGGGCATCTCCAACTGGGCACAAATGGAATGGAACTCCGACCAGATGGCTTGCTGACAAATCACAGGATGGGCATATTTGTTTTCATTCCATTCGCAGGAAGAAATCCAAATTCTCTCAAGCATTTTAGCTCTCAAATTTAAAGGGACCACATTCCCTTTCTCCATGGAATCCTTCTCTTGGGGCTATAATAAGACCCATTTGTGGATCTTGGCCCAGGCTATTCCCTCCACACCTAGTATCAAGAAACTTGAAACAAACTAGAGTCCTATGCGGGGCTTTCCTAAAAATCAACTAGACCATCGTGGGGTTGCTCCCACTAGGTATTTTTCAGATCTTGATAGAAGATCACACTTCAGCGTCTCCATACTCTGTTCCATTCAACTTCAGATGACTAATCTCTCATTTCTAGTCAAAATTAGCCACAGATCCATTCCTTGTAACCCATTATCCTACATGCAACAAGGCCCTGATTGCCATGAAAGTGAGCACGAATGAATGGACCATAGAAAACCCCATGACCACAATCAAGGGGGTTGGACCACTTTGGTTAGGAAGAACATTTGACGGAATGGGAAGTGTGGTCAACACACTGTAGTTTGAGGACAAGGTGCCAGGTTACTCATCATCATCATCATCATTTTATCATTTTAGCCTTTTCCCAATTAATTGGGGTCGGCTACATGAATCCTGGTTTTCCATTATGCTCTATTAAAGGCCATATGGTGTAGTACCAGATTACCATTACTACACCATAGTGCCAGGTCACTATGGTGTAGTAAAAAACATGGTCAGGTTAACATGTAACAAGGTCTTTTAGTTATCCACGTGGCAATCCTGGCTACACCACCAAATAGTAGCCCCCATTACCCTATCATCCTCATTACTCTCCACAAATCCACATTCCTAAAGATTCCTTGGGCCAAATCTTGAGGATCCTTTGAATTGAAACTTCAAATCCAGCTCAAGCCCTAACAACCCCCTCCATGGCCGTCCATTACCTGTATTCTAACAAACACCTTTGCAATACCATGGAAGAAAGAACTATTCCGCATCTTTAACCCCAGTAAGCCAAATCCCTATGGAATCCCCTTAACTGTGATAGGATCACCTCTCAGATTTCTTTTCTTTATGTCTTAGCCATTTATTTCTTCTCTTTATGTCTTAGCCCTATGATATGGAGATAGAACACCTACCTGAGGTGCTATCAGATCTGTGACTATCAATTTCAAATTCACCATGACAGCCAGACCACTCTATCATTGGACTCATTTGTCATTACCATTGGCCTTTATACCCTTGCCCCCGCCCCAAGGAAAACACAAATGCTCAAGATCATCCTATTGTTTTGTCCTGAGAACATATCACAACCATTGATCATTGGTCATTGGAGTTCAATTAAACAAATGTCAACCCTAGATCCCTCCACCTATCCATCGCTTGGATGACAATGGATAAAATAAAGGCATGAATCTAGAGTAGGGGCCACCCATGGCATGAGGAGGAATGGTGGAGACCTGATAGGCATTCATACTTTGATAATCTCCTGCACTATTCCCTGAAAGCTACACGTCAATAGCCCCTAGGGACAAGCATCGTCCTGGCTAATATCCCATGGTCCTATCTTATAGAAACCAATGGCTAGTTATGTGCCTTAGTCTCTCTCCCCACCATTCATCTCATTGGCATTCGTCTCAAATGGTGAGGATACAACCAAGTGCACTATCGAACCCTTAGACCATCGGATCCCCTCCATGTGGATGTCGATCACCAACCCACTGCATCCCTATCCTAGCTCCCCTGGTGTGTTGGAGGAGATTTCAACATGTCTAGATGGTCCTTTGAGGGGAATTTCAATGATCATGTTACGTCTAGCATAATGGCCTTCTTTTAGTTCATCCACACTTCACTCTACCTCTCAATAGGGCCAGCTTCACTTGGTCATATTACACCGTCAATCCGACACTCTCTAAGTTGGCTTTGATACCAATGAAAGGCAATGCCATTCTAGCCAAGTATATGTAGTTAAAATTTTTCATTGTATTTTATTTATAATTGCTAGACCACTTACAAGTGCCAATTAGAACTCAAAAATCATAAAAACAAAATCTTAGTACAATCTAGGATCCTTACTTGCATTCCATTAAAAAGAAAACCCCTTTTATTCAAATGAAATCAATATACAATGCACAAGAGTGAATCAAGAAACATGACAGCGAAAATCACCAAACTACCTTGCCATGGATCACCTCCAAGAACGTAGCACACCCAACTCTAGATCTCGAACATAACAAGCACACGTGATCTAGTTCTCTTCTTAGTCTATTGAATGGGAAGCTATGGCAGAACCCTAGTTGGGGTAATGAGAGCACAACCAAGGAATATTTATTTTTCTTTCTCACATTAAAGCCTAGGATCATGGGTTAGGGTGTGCCGCCCCTCTAGGTTTAGGTGGGGAGTGGCACCCCTCTATGGTTTATGGGCTAAAGAGGGATAGAGTAGAGAGGAGGGGTGTGGAGGCTATGTAGAGGTGGCAACGAGTCATGTACGGGTCGGGTCCAGCTGGACCCAAACTCGAATAATATTTAGGTCCAGATTTTGGACCTGGACCAGACCTGTCGGATCCAAATATTGGACCCATACCCATACCCGTCAGGTCGCGGGTTTGGTCAGGTTTATTGCCACCCTCACTATGAGTTCTTTTTTTTTTTTTTTTTTTCCTGTTTTCTACCATCTTATACTCATATTATTGGCATCAAAGTTACAATCACCTGCCAGTAGATTTCAAACCGTCTGATTTGTTGTTTAATAGCTAAAGATGACTACGAGTTCTTATTGTATACGATCCTTAATACACCCAAAGGATGACTACGAGTTTTGATTTGTCGTTTGATAGCTAAAGATGACTACAAATTCTTAATGTATACAATCCTTAATACACCCAAAGGATAGGACTTAAAGTAAATTATTTTATCTCCAACAGTTTACAGGTACGGGTCGGGTCCACTAGACCCGTACTTGAATAGTGTTCGGGTCCAGGTTTTGGACCCAGACCCAACCCGTCGAGGCCAAATGCTGGATCCATACCCGCACCCATGTCGGGTATACTCGGTGGGTCCCAGGTCGGGTTCGGGTCCATTGCCACCCCTAAGGCTACGAGAGAGAGAGAGAGAGGGGTCTTTGGGTTGTGTGGAAAGCCACCCTAGAGGCGCAATTTATG
Source organism: Amborella trichopoda (assembly GCF_054954075.1). Classification (NCBI taxonomy): domain Eukaryota; kingdom Viridiplantae; phylum Streptophyta; class Magnoliopsida; order Amborellales; family Amborellaceae; genus Amborella; species Amborella trichopoda. The sequence goes on from NC_142339.1 coordinate 14,034,676, forward strand.
CTGCAAAATTAGGGATATGGTTGTGATCGTATTGAGATTTAATCTGGACCGCAATCTAAGGAGATATATGGGGTGAAGAGAGGCATTTAATCTCAACCCTCCATTCCTTAATTAGCCATCATGATGAAGAAAAGGTTCTAGAACCATTATTTCTCAGTTTCCTTGACCCACTCCCTATTAATAACTAATTTTCAAAAATATTTATCTTAATTTCCTAAAATCTCAAGTTATGAAACCACTTTCCATAAAAATGCAAATTCTCTTCTCTCTCTCTCTCTCTTGCTCTCTTTATAAATTCTCTTCGTTCTCTCTCTCTCTCTCTTTATAAATCTTCAATTATATATTCTCTAAATATTCATCGATCATCTAGAAGACTTGGTGAACAAGAAATCTTGAATCAAATACTCTGTAAATATTCACCCATCATATAAAAGACTCGTTGAACAAGAAAGAAGAGAGAGAGAGATAGGTGCAGTATGGGTGACAGGAAGGGCTTATGTGGGCCCCATAACATCCACACATGTGGGCCCATCACGCATGTGGCCCATCGCCATGGGGTCTTGACATGATCCCAGCAATAATGGCACCCTTAATAAAATTTTAAAAGACAATTTAATATTTTTAAAGCTGCTATGTATTTTTTAAATCCTTGAAAAACCATTTTTAAGCATGTAAAAATCCATTTGTAGAAAATAAAATTTATCGAGAATTTTTAAAAAATGGTTTAAGTGTTCCATAATACAAATAAAATATAATTAAATGTGAATTGGATCCAAGGGTCATCAAACATGTGAATTAACTGAGGCGCTCCACCTATGCTAATAACCTTGTAATACAATCATTTTCTCAGTCCAACGCAATAAAAAATAATTAAACGTGAATTGGATCCACAGTCTATTACAAGGGCTCATGATTGGTCCATCAAAGCTGGCTAATACATGGAGGGAACACAATCCTAGTATGTGGATTTAAGGTCTCACCTAAGGACAAGTAATGTCCCTCTAGATATGTGCACACTATTGCAATCGTGTAGGGGGTCCTCTCATCAGCACATGTACATGTCACATCCCAAGGGGCCTTGTCCCAAAACACAGCTATCTTATGTACATGTTGTGTGATGGCAATTGCCCTCATAGGCCCGTCAATTGTACACAGGAGTCCCAACAGTCCCCTAGCTAACCAACCACCCTGGGCATCTCTCTGTCATCATCAAGGGACAACCCTACAAACGTTCCATGATTTAATGTTATGCCTAGGGCTAAAAGGTTTTTGAGACTTCATCCCGAGCCTAGACCGTCAAACCCCGGTGACTTGCGGGTATTACAAAGTATGCCTTTATGGTCCTCAGGACTACATTCCCACTGGAGTACAATATCAGTATTAGTTATAATTTTACTAGTCTTGAGCTTTGAAATGGCGACAAATTTCAGCAATATTCATACTTTCTTTTGTCTTTGGAAGAGAGGTTTAGCTCATGTCATGACCTTGCTGGATATAGAACTAGTATTGCAGGGCCACAAGCCATTTCTCATCAAAATGATTTGGCTTCTCAGTCATCAAATGCTTCCCAATTGTTGGTCATCTTTTAGGGTCATAGGCCGGGCCAGGTTTAAGCTCAGTAAAATTTAAAGCTCCTTAAAAGGAAAATTAAGAACTAGTTTCAACCCCACCTAGGAAGGTTCAACTAGAAGAATTAATAACTACTTCATGATATTAATGATGTGGACCTCTTGGAGGGAATCATGAATTTCAGCTCTGGGTTAATCAAGGAGAGACCTATTGTCACCAACCATCTTGCATCTGATGGGTCAAAGGAGGTGACATGTACATGGCCTTCTTCCATTGGATCGCGAAGAAAGTATACCATAAAACAAATAACGAAAAGCAACATGATCCTGGAGAACCTGCACATGTCTACCACATCACAGTAAACTACTTCAAGAAACTGTCTAGTGCCTCATTTAGAGTGAGGCCTACCATAGGCAACCTTCTCCTCCCTCAAACACCAAGCAGAGTGGCTTGTTTGTAGATGAGAATCGTAGCGTAGTTGTTGAGTTGGGTTAAGATATGGATCTAGGGCTTGATGGCGTCCCAGTGCCACTTTTATGTTTCTTCTGAGAAACCTTAGCCGTGGACATAGTTTGCTTGCAGTATTCTACTACGAAGGTGTAGTTAACAGAGGCCTTAGCTCCCCCCTCATAGCTTTGGTGCTCAAGCTAGAAGTTTCTGAGGATCTCAAGGATTTCATGATGATCGGCCACCTAAGAAAGTCCTATAAACTTCTGGATAAGATCCTTACCTTGCCTCTAAGAGAAATATTACACCTCATCATCTCCCCTACCCAAGGGGGCCTTACTCTAGTGTAGACATAGTCTGGATGGTGCGCTCATAGTGCTTAGCTTATCCACACAAGACACCAACTCAAGACCCTAGGGATGGTGGTTCTTAAACTAGATTGGGGAAAGGCATATGATCACGTGGATTGATCCATCCTGAACCAAGTTCCATCTCGAATGGATTCGAGAAAAATCGATTTTGTTGGATTCAAGGATGCATCACCTCTTCTTGGTTCTCAATATTATCAATGGCTCCCTTAGGGTATATTTGGCAAGGGGCCTATGATAGGGGATCCCCTATCACCCTTCATTTCTGCAATCATGGGGGAGGTGTTTAGCAAATCAATCGCCAGTTCTTTGAGCATAATCTCTTACAAGGTTTCAAGTCGTCTATGCAAGCCTCTAGTCTCTTGTCTTCGATATGTAAATGATACCCGTATCATCTGCATTGCAAACCTGATCCAAATTGATAATCTATGGTTATTTTAAAGCCATTCGAGCTGTCTACAGGTTTTAAGGTGAGTATGTCAAAAACTAGGTTTTTTTGTATTGACCTCTCCTCCTTGCTAGCTAACATTCCTGTTTGTGCAGATATATCCTAACAAGCAAGGATTTGGGCCTTTAGCTATGTATTGGAATGCCTAGTAAAGCCCTAACAGATTGGATTGTGGAGTGATTCCAAGGAAATGGCAACTTGAGGTTTCTATATCTCTCCCTTGGGGGTGGTATAACCCTCATTAAGGCTACCTTTCTAATATCGTAATATTCCAAATGGGTCTTTTTTTATTGCCTATATCAATGGTCCACTGTTTGGGGAAATGCATGAGATCATTTTGTGGTCAAGGTTAGGAGGCACCTTAAGAATTCCACTTTGTTAACTGGGACAAAGTTTGGCTTCTGAAGAAGAATGGGAGCCTAGACTGAGAGTTTATGGATACACTCTCCTTGACAAATGGTCGTAAACTTTTTTTAATAAACAAGGTCACTTGTGGAGCAGGTCCTGTGACATAAGTGTGATGTGTATAACTTGGGCTGGCTTCAGAGAGGTTTGTTTATGACAAACTTTGTAGAGGCATGGAAAGCAATATCATGGCCTTATTGACAATGGGTAATTTTTCATTTTAGAACATGGGGTGATATAATCAAATTCTAGAAGGATCTCTATGTTGGGGAGTCAACTTTAGACTCCCCCTTCTCCAGACTCTTCTCTATAGCCCATAGAATCTAGAAACTCTCACCTAAGGTCGCGATTCCTATTTGGATTCGGTGATTCTGACAAGAAATCTTCACAAAATTCGTTTTTGTGCAGTTAGGATTCTTGATTCCAACACTTGGAGAATCTCGTTTCTAATATTTACTAATTGCCGATTCCTTAATTGATGAATCTTGATTCTATATTGTTGAATTTGGATTCCACTTATAATGATAGTTGATTCAATTCTTTTCGAATCCAGATTCTTGAACACCAAATATTGCAATTTGTAGATGCAAGAAACCACAAATTAATCAAACATCGAATCTTGCTTCCATCCTCATAGAATCTTGATTTGATTTTCTTAGAATTGTAATACCACAAATCAAATACTAATATTTTAGATGCACAAGGCTGTGACTTATGGATTAGTTCAAATATTTATGGATTTTGATTTAAGTAATTTGGAAATCGGTTTGGAGATGATTGTTTCTTGTAGTTCATATTCTCTAAATAATAATTCGATGAACACATTGTGGAATTATTGATTCCATAAATCAACTTTCATATGCAATGCAAATGTTTGGAGTTAAGTTATTAAAAAGCATCATTCCAATATCTTTTGTAGGCAACAAAGGCAAGTATTACTTTTGTGTTGGAGTATTAAAATTAAGAGAACTTGGGCTTTGCAATATTAAAAGTTGAATACTTCTCATCTTCACCCCCAGTATCGAAGGCACGTACTGCAATATAAGCAACACCATGGCATAAATATAATCCCATTTTGAACTATAATAATGAAATCAAATAACATTTTAAAAATAGACGAGATGATATTTGTATCTTTTATAGACAATTTCCCTAAGTGGACTAGGAGTGTCTATTAATTAAGCTTATTTTTGATTCTGTGTTTGAGGCTCAATAGTCAATACATTGACTTCAAATCTAAGAAAAGAGAACTTGGGCTTTGCAATATTTAAAATTGAATACTGCACATCTTCACCCTTAGTATCAAAGGCTCATACTGCAACATAAACAACACCATGGCACAAATAAAATCCCATCAAACTATAATAATGAAATCAAATCACATTTTTAAAATATAGGAGGCGATATTTGTATCTTTTATAGGCAATTTCCCTAAGTGGACCAGGAGTGTTTATTAATTGACCTTAATTCTGATTCTGTGTCTGATGCTCAATAGTTTGTACATTGACTTCAAATCTAAGAAACCATTCTTCAAGTCTTAGAGACTTCTGATCTCCATTACTTGATGAGGTTCTAAGTTGTTGAGGCATGAGATGCCGTTGATGTAGGGATCTTGACATTAAGGGGGTTGAAAAAGTTACAAATGTCGATGGCCCGGTGGATTGAAACCCGATTCCAAATTGATATGAATCTCGATTCCAAATGCGTCATAAACTCAATTTTAAAGATGTCATAATCTCTATTATGTATATGAAGGAATATCTATTGCATATGGTCGATTTCGAATAGGTTAGAAACTTGATTCTGAAGAGATCGGAATCTTAATCCCATATATGTAGGGATTTCTATTCCATTTCGGTCGAATCTTGATTTCTGTAATGTAGGAATTTCGTTTCCCACAATTCCCGTTGTCTAGCCAGCTGCGATTTTGCAGTTCCAATTCCTAAAATGAATTCGTAATCTCAGGCATTTCAACAACGATGCTATAACCAGCAATCAAGAAAATATGATGAGTCGCTCATTTTAGGTCATTGCGGACCAACATACTTGGAGCCCAAGTTTTAAACGTAATCTCCAAGATGAGGAGTTGGTTGAGCTTATGGGTTTGTTGCTCCTTCCGAACCAATGCATTTGGCGAACTGGTACTCATTGTATGATTTGGATAGGGTTTGTGATTTCAGTGAACCCATGGTAGCGAGAAGGGGTCGTAGAAGGGGGATTTTCGTAGATCCGCTATGTGATCCCATAGATGACAGAATTGAGGAACTTGAAAGGCAAGTACAGCAGTTGGCGTACCAGTACGTGAGCCTCAATAATGGGCAAGACAGTCATCACCCAAGAGGATCACGAGTACAAGTCTTTTCATTTTCGTGCTCCGCGTTTGGAGTTGGGTAATGAGATAGTGACAGAAGACCTAGATGTGGGGAACATCACTCTAGGGTTTTCGATTTGAAGGATGATATTTTTTATTTTGACACAAATTGCATGGAATGTCAACAATTTGTTGATTGGAATTCACTAGCAATCTTCGACATATACTCAGATGAACAACAAGATTTTTTAGGAGATCCCATCTATGATAAGGATAAAGATGATGGTGAAGATATTTTGGAAGAGGGTGAAGAATATGGAGAGAAGGCAACAAGAGGACTGATCCAAATCATGGTTGTTGAAGATCTCATTAGTATTGAAGAGGTGGAGCACTCATCAATATTGAAGAGGTGAAAGCATGCTCGATTTAGAATCTGCAAATTGTAGCCCTGATTCCTCAACCTACATATTAGGATCCATTTCTTAAGGAATTATTTTTACCACAAATAGTATTTGAGCCAATAAAAAAGAAGCAGGTTGAAGATGTAGTTTTGATGTTAAATTCATCTTAGCACATTTCAAAACTTCATGATGAGTTTTTTCCAACCAGAGGAGAATGGAGGGTAAAATTATTTATTTTTAATTTCTATTCAATTTTAAGAGATGTATACTTAAATTTTAGTTTTAGGGTTTATTTCTAGGGTTTGTTAGTTTTTAGGAATTCTATGGGTTTTGTAGTTTTTTTTATTTATTTCATTGTTGGATCAGTTAGAGGCTTTTTAGATATTTTAATTAAAGTTATGGAGTGTAGTTTTCAAGTTATATTTAAGTTAATTGTTAGAACCTTTTGATCAAAAGTTAATTGTATGGACATATATTGTCCAAAATAATAAGTCTCTGATATAAATAAAGGCATGGATGGGCTGTAGAGTCATTCATGTATTTCTCTTTAAGAAAAAAAAGACTGTCTTGTAAAAGAAGCCTAAGGCTTGAGCCCTTGGTGGGAGAAAGCTTTAGGGTTTCTCTAAAATTGCTTGTGTTTGACTTGTTTCTTGCTAATTTTATTGTTCCCTCAATTTTTCCTTCATCACTGACTTGGGAGTTTCCCATGTGACCTCCTGCTGCACTCTAATGTCAACAACCAACTGCCTTAGTGGTCTCAAGTCGGCCAGGTTCAGGTCTGCTCCCCCAAAATTCAGGCGTCAACCTGGTTGCCTATCTCCCTTGAGATTCTCACAGAGAACCAACTTCAAAGGAAGGGTGTGCAAGTACCTAAAAGATGCTTGATGTGCTCAAAGGCTGAGGAGATAGCAGACCACCTGCTCCCACAATGTCACTTAGCATATCTGCCCAGCCACTCTTCAATGCTTCAGCTGGAACTGGGTTTGGCCATACTACATTGAGCAACTGTTCCAGGCCTACTATTCAACTCCCTTCCCAACCTCAAGTCTCCTCCTTTGGAGATCTTCCAGCCTGGCTATCCTATGGGTGGTCTGGCTCAAACGAGGCTCCTGGATCTTTGTGGGCAAACAACAGTTGCTGGGATCTTGCTCCCACGTTTCAAGAAAGGGATCTTTAAAGTATCTCGATTTTTTAATTTCGGAAACTCGAGATCCCTAACATCTTCAAAGTATTTCGATTTTTTAATTTTGGGATCTCGATTTCCTCTGTTAGGAATCTTGATCCCCACTATTAGGGATCTCATTCTCGACCTTGAAGACTAAGATAACGATCAAAATGATGTTTTTCGGGCCAGCTAGTAATGAAGCCATACTTTTATCTTTTAATATAACTACATTGCTTGGGTCTATGAACAAAGAGATCCCTACTTTAACGAGTATGTATACTTTTAGATTATATGTACTCTTTAAGATTCGAAGGAAGATCCTTGAAAGCTTGGAATTGAGATCTAAAAATATCTGGATTAGGATCCTCGAAAGGCTAGGATCGTGATCCCTAAGCTATGAATTGTATGGACATTGCTCCCAACCATGGGGATGTTCTAGTCTTTCACTATCCCACCGCTCCTGATCCCGATATCACTACCAATTCTCTTCCAGTCCCTTCAACTATTTGGCAAACCATCAGTAAGAGTAAGAGTGCATGGAGGATCATGTCTTGGTTTTAACTATCTGTTGGGCCAGGAATATCAAAGAGTTTCAGACTGGGCACTGGGGGCTTCCTGCTGAATTGGAAGCATTACTTGTCCTACATGCCCGTGTCTATCTCTAGATCGAACATATAGATTCCTGCATGGTTAGATACCATCAAATTCAACCTTGAATTGCTCCCTGGGTAACGCTGGCCTAGCTGGGATAGGAGGTTTGTTTAGAGAGCACTTGGGAAACAACTTGCTCTCCTTCTCATGCTTGATCGAGGTGGCTACCTCAGTGATGGCTGAAGCAAAGGCCTTATGGGAAGGCCAAACTTTTTGATACTGTTTGGGGCCTCAACCTCTTGGCGGAATGAGATTTCCAAAATTTCATTGATTAGGCCTGCAAAAAACCCCCTTGAGCTTGGAGCCTAGACCTCAACTGTGACCAACTATTATTCAATCAGCCCCCTATAGATGGCCTTCAAACACCCTGGGGAGAAGCAAATTTTGAACCATACTCACTAGCAAAACTAGGAGCTGCAAGGCAAAACCTTGTAGTGTTGCCCACTAACCGATGCTTGCCAGAAACCCCTGCCCTTCAATTCCCGCTTTATCTTCCACTTTATCTATCCCCTCTTGCCACCCCTATTCTTTTTTTCCATAAATCTCGCAGCATTGTAATTTGTATAATCTCAATCCCGCTGGCACATTTTTCTGTTGTGCCTGGTTCCCGTTACATGTACATCTACAGTACACACACACACACAAGAGTCAAATGCACTAAAAAATTACAGTTTCATGGTTTTCAAATTTTCAGGCACCAAATATTACATGTTTTTGTATTATTGTTTTTTGGTCGACCAGTCCACTTTGATGACAGTTAAATATCTTCTTTGGATTATTCTTCGAAGTTTTGGTTTGTTGGTGGGTTAATTGATAAATGATGAGCCAAACTAGTGCTTTTCCCAAAAGCCGTAGATCGAAATCAGTGTTACTAAAACTGAAATTACAGGTTCAGTAGAGTTGTATTCATCCAATCCTTATTAGACTTTGATTATGTGGCCCACTGAACCGTTAAGCCTGTCAGTTTGGCTGGTTGATTGAGAACACACTGGTTCTGGGATTGTGACCTCGGACCTCAAAGATATTAAGAATGGACAAGTGGTTGAGTTAGTTTGAATTGGCGTAAACCAGCTGTCTTCTGAACAATCTTGTTCAAAACTTAAAAGAAGTGCTGGATTGAATCAATTAATGATAGGCTGGTGAATTTTTATAGCTTTTAATAAGGGAAAATGTTTCTGTGACCCCAACAACATATAAGTTATATGCGACGCCACTTCTTGGCAGTTCGATCTAAATCGAACGGCTACGATTGTTCCTATCATAATGTCAAGTCAAACACTATTTTATTTTTCATTTTTTTTCTACAAAACATTTTTTGATGAAATTTTGGGCATCCCATAAAAAAATTAGGGTGAACCTGGAAAAAGTAAAAAAAAACAAATATTTTATATAAAAATAAATGGCAAAAATGCCCCTACAATTTTCAGGGGTATTCTAGTAATTTTTAATCATCGGAAATATTTTTTTAATATTTTATCATTTGCGCCCTTGTTAGATCTATGCATGCCCCAAATTTGGCTTCAAAATTATTTGTAGAATAAAATATAAAAATAAAAAATAAAACACCGTGAGCCGTTTGATCAAGATCTGATGCTTAAGTGCTAGCTTGCGACATTGTGACTCAAACCATCTCAGCTATCCACTCAGATCTGATGGCTGAGACCAGGGGTCACATATACCATATATGTGGGTGGGGTCACATAAAAAGCCCTTCCTTTAATAAATGTAATATCAATTATCGTTAAAAAGATGGGGAATGGTAGTGTCTGCTCAAATTCGGTGTTTATGGCATCTAAAAATCATTTACCACCTACAGACATCAGGTTTTATATCTTTTTACATAGAGGGGATGGTTACATAATATATATGCTTTTCATTTTGTTTAATTTGCAAATCGAGTCTATTTTTTGTTGGTTGTGTAACTTAAAACCAGACTTGTGGCCTTATGAAACCAAATGGTACTGTTCTTGCAGCAAATTCTTAAGGCTGTGAACACAATACATGAGGAGCGTATCGTGCACTCTGACTTGAAACCTGCAAATTTCCTTCTCGTCAAGGGTTCGTTGAAGTTGATCGACTTTGGCATAGCCAAAGCAATACAAAGCGATACCACTCACATTCAGCGGGATTCACAGGTTTTCTGTGTCTCTTTCTCTCTCACGTTTCGTCTTTTAGCATGGCATTCTTGGGAGTAAATGTTGTCGGCCTTCTTGTTTGGAGCTTCTTTTGTTCTTTCTCTCATTATATGAAGTCTTTCGAAACCCAAGGACTCAAGCCTTTGATCATTTGACATTGACATTATAGGTGGGCACCCTAAATTACATGTCCCCGGAGGCTTTCATGTGCAACGAACAAGACTCCAAAGGAAACACCATCAAATGTGGGCGTGCATCTGATATATGGTCCCTGGGCTGTATTTTATATCAAATGGTCTATGGGAAAACTCCATTTGCAGACTATAAGACCTTTTGGGCCAAATTCAAGCTAATAACCGACAGGAACCATAAGATCTCTTATGGCCCTGTGTCAAACCCTTGGTTGCTTGACCTCATGAAAAAGTGCCTTACGTGGGAGCGCAGTGAGAGGTGGAGGATCCCACAGCTGCTTAAGCATCATTTTCTCTCTCCTCCAGTACCACCCCATATCCCTTCTTCACAAGACAAACAATGTAAACTTATTATGCAGATTGCCCAAGATCACGAATCTGTCCCAGAAATTGTTAAACTTTGTACCCAACTGCAGAAGCTCATTTTAAATGTTGATGGAAACTCAAAGCAATTGAGAAATTAAAATGAGTCTTCATCATGTGTGTCTTGTTTTGAAAATTATGGGTTCGGGGAGCCATTCTCATTTTTGGCTTTGTTCATATGCTGGTTTGTATCAGTTAAATCTTTCACATAGATTAAAAGGAACTGCGGATGCAATCTGTTTCCGAGAATCACGGAATCTTTCGGAACTTCAGAAAAGTTTGGAGTTGTTGAAAAATCTTGATCAATACTAAATCCAATTTATAAATCCTAATTTCTTTTGAGTTTCAACCTTAAAGCGTAGAATTATAAATTCATCTTATAAATCTATCGGAAGTTGTTTGAATGTTGAAACACCCTCTAATTGATCATCTCGATATCGAGACGTATGCATATGAAAAAAAAAAAAAAAAGAAGTGTTTTTGAGTCCCAGAAATAGTGGATCTTGCAACACATTATCCAGATCGTCCATTTGCAAGATTTTCATATGTTTATAGGTTTATTTGATTTTAAACATTTTTTGAGTGTACAATTTTCTAATTAGAAATGAAAATCGATTTTAACATCATCTTAAAAAATTTTTACAACAAAATTATACGTTATGATAAAATTTGACGTCTGAATTAGATTGTTTAAGGTTGAAACCTTATGGAAACCACACCAAAAGATATGAGGTTTGCATGGCAGACCAAATGGAAATATTAAGAATTACTCATGCACAAAGGCACAACAAATCATATTATATATAAAAAGTAGCATCACATTCATTAAATTTATACTAAAAAAGAAAATTAAGGTAATTGAGAGAAATTTAAGAATTCAGTAAAAATATCACTTTCGTATGAGGATTTAGGCTAAAAACATATACTTAGAAAATCTAAAAATCAAGTATCACATTATCTTTTAAAAATATCGATAGCAACAAGAAAATTAGTCCAACATAAGCCAAATATATTCTAGTCGTTCGGGACTCCTGGTAAAACCCCACCTTGGATAAATTTTAGGACCTCAAATTTTGGGGATATAACCTTTTTAACATATAGATTAACCTCACTAAACTTTTTTTTCCTAATTGCGCCCTATAAACATGCATATAAAAAAAAAGTCTCAAGATTGAATAGAAACAGTCCAAGTTTTTGAGAACATTACAATGATTGTGACTTCCATCTGAAAAAGATAAATCGCTCTTTGTAGAAAATCCCACATTAAAAAAGTAAATTTTATTTAAAATAAGCATATGACATTTTAAAATGGACCCCAATATTTCAAAATAATGAGAAAAAACATTCTGCATGAGAGATAAGTATATTGTGCTCCTCTAAGAAAACTAAAAGAGAAAAAAATTTAAATATTTAAGGGGCAAGCTTTCTATGCTTCCCTTACAACATGAACTTATATACTTCTTCTTATCTAACCATCCATTCTGAATGGAGGGCTAAGATTGCGCCAATCACAACACTATTTTATTTTTAATTTTTTATAAAATATTTTGATACCAAATTTTGGGTGTCTAATCCTCTATCATTCTAGCACTTGTAAAAAAATATTCGCAATAAAATACAATAAACAAAATACCCTGAAATTTTCAAGGGGTATTTTAGTCATTATATTTTATCGAAAAATTAAATTAAATTTTTCTTGTTGGTGCACGCCAATGAGAAGATGACACTACCAAATTTCATATTCATACAATTTTTATAAAAAGATTAAAAATAAAATACTCTGAGGCATCAGATCTAAGATCAAATGGTGAGTGTCTCACTTGATCAAAATTGGACGGCTGGATGGTAGGGGAAGCACAGATCTTCTACATTGTCGGGGAAGTATAGAACGTTTCCCAAACTTTAAGAGGAGAGAAAACATTTTAAATACAAACTCGCCACTCTAGGAAAGAAAACAAGAGTATTTTTAGCTTGGTGAATTGTGTGGACTTCTTTTGATCTCAAATTCTGTAGATTGCTTCGTTTTTAAGAAATAAAAATATTAAAATGAATTATAAGTTCTTGAAGGCTTTAATCCAACAACTCATGAACTAGAAGGCCTTTGGTCGATGAGTTCAAGAAAAAGAATTTTCTGGGGCTTTTCCAAATTTTGTTTAATAGGCTTCTTTGTAGGGTCCACAAGAATTTATGCGCCAAATTTGAGATTTATTATTCCATTTCTTCTTTTACATCTACTACATGGATTTTAGATAAAGAATTTAAAACTCTTAGTACAATTACAAACAATTTTGTCCGTCAAATTTCAAATCAGGTACTTGTATGTCTTTGACTAGACTCAGAATTCAAATAAAACTCTTTTGAACTTTATGTCACACCCTAAGCTGTCTAATGGCTAGATATACCTTGTAATAAAGATAAACGGTCTTATAGCATATAATTGCAAAATTTTATTGGTGTGGAAACGATAAAATGGAAATTAAAAAAGAATAAATTTTTTTATTTTCAAATTTAAGGACTAATCATATATTATGCATTTTACATTAAAAGTTAAAGGTCTCTTTGTATACTTTTCCATAAAAATAAAAATAAATATATAAAGCAATATTAGGTTTTAAGAGCTCAAAACAATTTGTCTTTTCAATATATTTGGTCATAAGGTGACGTAAAATGACTTGAAAATTTCTGTCATAAAACCCCTCTAACTAGGCGTCTTGCACGTCGGACCAAATGTTCAATTTGATCCCACGAGGCCAACTGTAGGCACAATATGATCTAAAGCCTAGCCATAGAAAGGCGATCCTCCTTGGGAAAGCGGTAGACAAGAAGTACACATTAAAAAAAATACATTCATGGTCTTTGCAATGCACAGGCACAAGATCATATTAAAAACAATTTAAACTGATGAAAATTATTTTTAATATATAATAAAATTTGTAATTGAAAAATTAAAAATAATATCATATTACAAAGGTAAAAAAATTAAGGTAATTGAGAGAAATTTAAGAAGTTAGCCTTAGTTAATAGGATAAAGATGGCATATTTCCTTAGCCTTATTTTTAATTGAAAAAATAGACAATAAAAATTTTAATAATTAAGAAAGTGTTATAATTGGTTTTAAAAATAAAGATTAAAAAGCTTAGAGTTTATTTTAGTGAGAAAACTTATGAAACTTTTTCGAGTCCCGATAAACAAAATTTAAAGGATAAAGTTTCTATAGGGCGTAGGTTTTATAACAACAAAATAAAGCCTCACCTCAAATACTCATTTTAAAAGCACTTTTGGCATTGGAAATTTCCATGGTGTATCCAAATCAATTTTCATCACCGATAATAAAATTTGAAACTCAAGAAATGGTACTAATCATGCGGATCTATAAATACTCAATTTTAGGGTGAAATGGACGGTCTAGATAAGTTCTTACAATATACATATTTTTGGAGTTGAAAATCATAATTTTTTTGACAACTAATACGTTCAAGTCGTGATGATCCATGTAAAGTTTTCCAATGCTTGAATTGGAATTTTTTGTGCATTATGAGGTGAGGGTTTATTTATTTTGATAGGGCTACAGCTCTATGAAACCATTTTCCATTTTTAAAACATAAAAAAAATCCAATATCGAGAACGGCGTCGCCCATTAGAAATCAACTTTTCGAAAGTAATTAGGACTTGTATAAATCTTGATTTAGCAATAGTTCAATCTTAAATTAGTTTTCCTACGTGTCCCAAATCCCTATCTTGATCTATTTCTTTATCTCTCCTTTAAAATGATACTCTCTCTCCAAAACGCTGTAATATAGTCTATCTTATTACCTCTTTAACATTACACTTATTACCTCTTTAACATTACAAATCCCCCGCAGCTCTCGATCTGGCCAATAAAGAGAGAAGAAAATCTCTCTCTCTCCATCAAAAGTGGAGACACCTCTTTCTCTCTCTCAAGAACAAGGAATTATCTCCCTCTCTCTTCAAACGCTAATTTATGTTTATCTTGTCTTTATCATGTAAATCAAACCAAGAAAGAAAGGAACCCTCTCTCTCTTATCTCATCAACTAAACCAAATTTATGTTTATCTTGTCCTGTAAAACAAATTAAGAAAAGAAGGAACCCTCTCTCTCTTATCTCATCAACCAAACCAAATCTACCTGTCCGTAAAGAAGAAAAGGAAACTCCTCCCTCTCTTTTATCGATATAACACGCAGGTGCTCCCCCTCCTCTTATTATTTTCTTCCTTTTTCAAGTTTAAGACAATCCTTGTCTTTCTTTGTTTCTTCTATCTTATCAATCCCATCTCTCCTTATTTTTCTCTCTTCCTCTTTAACAACGCATTAGAAACCTCTCTCATTATTTCAACTTTATTTAATTCTCTCTCTCCTGTTTCAAAATCACGTTCCTCTCCCTTGTTTTCTCTTCTCAACTTTATTCAATTCTCTCTCCGAAGTTTCAGCCTTAACTGGATCAACTTTATTCGTACTTTGGCTCTCATCTCTCTCTGTTTCGCTATTTCATCTCCCATCTCTAGTTGTTTCTGTCTTTTTCTCTATTTCTATCTCCCATCTCGAGTTGTTTCTGTCTTGTTCATTGAAGTAGCCCTGTCTTCCTCTTTCTTAACTCTTCTGCCCAACCAAAGCACATTGGCTTGGACTGATGTAAGACTAAAACTCACTCTCACCTGCTACCCACCCCGCGAAAATACTCACCACCTACTTATAAAACTCATCGTTAGATTAAGAGTTGGAATGAAGGAAAGAAGATGTTTCATGGTTTCTACTGCCCAAAACATGCCGACAAACTTAGAAGATGCCATCTCCCTTATGGATGAAGAACTCGAGCAAGTAGACCCGGTGATACCTAGCCTAGGTAAGATCACAACAGCCTACATGTTTGGTGCAGCCGAGGCGCTTCGTGCTAATCCTAATGGGTCACAAGAAGAATTGACTTTCACTAATTTATTGAGGGTGAATGATGAAGCGGGTGACTTAGAACCCGAGATTTTGGATAACTTTGTATCTGAAATTCGAAATAAGCTCGAGAATTCTCTTCAACCTCAGGCCTCTTTGGTGGAGTCCTTAAGCTAGTAGAAGCGACGGACACAAAAGAAGATGTATGTGTTATATGCATGTCCGAGTTGAGCAATGGCGCCAGTAATATAAGGGAAATGCCGTGTTTGCATCAATATCATGAAGACTGCATATGCAAGTGGCTCGAGTGCAATCAATCGTATCCAATTTGCCGATATAGTTTGTGCTCTAAGTAACTTTCTGCATGAACAAGATGAAGATATTAATGATTTTATTTTTCTCTTTTTTTTTTTTCTTTACCGGAGATGAAGATTCATAATTGCTCTAGTAATATAAGATTGTCTCCTCTAGATTTTGCCATAAATTTTTTTTCTTTTATTAAGTCCAGATGCTCCTTCTCATGATTTAGGTGTCTAGATTTTTCTTTTCATGATTTGGATGAGAATATATGGATTCTTTTCTTTCTTTTCTCAATAACAATGGTGAGTTTGGGAACCAATTTCTTCTGCCTTGGATGCAAAATAGTGAATTTGGTGGCAATCTTGGATAAGTTTACTCTTGTGGTCCATTGGATTAAATTATTATAAGTTTGTTTATTTTATTTTATTTTATTTTATAGTTTTTTTGACAGTCAGGCACTACCCTACTAACAAAAAAATTGGAAAATTTTTTGTTTGTTTGAAATTCTAGTCAAGGATTCTATCCTGAAACCGAAGAAGAGTGATTTTGAAAAAAAAAATAATACAAGTTGACCGACATTCTTTGTAATTTTTGTGTATAAGTGAAGCATTTTGTATTTTAGAATAAATTTTATAGTCTGTGTGTAAATCACTAAATTATTATTCTCAGTTAGCAAAGAACATTTTGACAATCACATTCTTCTTGGAGAAATATTTATGGTCGAACCCTAGTAATATCAAATACAAGAATGAGTGATTAAGACAAGGTTTAAAAAAATCAGCTCTGTGAATCGATTCGCCCTCACCCATACCCGTTTCGGATCGGAGAATCGGTGGATCGGATCGGGGAATCAGTGGATCGGATCAGAGAATTGGTGGAATCGACAATTTTTGTCTCAAAGTTTTTCAAAAAATCACTATAAATATCTAAAAATAGTGTTCTTTTAGTTTCCAAACGTAATTAGGAGTGGTGCATTATGTACGTTCATTACTTTGTAAAAATAGGTGAATATTGAGACGATATTTTCTTGTATAGATGTCAGTATAATTATTAACTATAATTTAATAATATAATATTGCAACAAAATAATTTAAAAATATTAAAAAATATTTCCATATTACAAGATTAAAAATAATATTATCATATATAAGGTGAAATTAGTTTCAATCTAACTAACAATACTATTATACATTTATTAATGCTTTTTACTCGTCGAAAATTATCACAACTAGGATAGTGAATTTGGAAACCAATTTTATTTACGGACAAAAAATGGAAGTAAAACAGTGAATTTTGTGGCAATCGCATAATTGTTCTTAGTTATCAGAGAATGTCTTGACAATCACATTCTTCTTGGAAAAATATTTAGTGGAAGAAACCCAGTAATATCAAATACAAGAATGTGTGATTAAGAGCTGCTCAAGCTGCTTAAAGTCAAGGCGGAAAAGTTTTAGTGGTCCTGATGGGACCAATTTGCACATTGGAACAAACAGCAAAACCACCATCTTAGATGGTCGGTTTCACTTCAAAGGTGATATCATTTTTATTCATCAGATTTTTTTTGTTTTAAAATGATATGGCTTTTAGAAATTGTTTAAACGAGTTCTATATGTGATATTGACTTTGGACCCTGATCCATTATGGGTTTAAGAGCTCAAAATTAGTGTTTTTTTTAGAGAAAAGGAACCAAAAAAAAAAAAGAAAAATCTAATAAAATAAAATTTTTCTTCTCTCAGAGCAATGAAAATTATTAGAGGAACTACGATAGAGCCAATGCAATATGTTTCCACGGATCATAGAATCTGTCGGAACTTCAGAAAAGTTTGGAGTTGTTGAAAAATCTTGAGAATACTAAATCGGATTTACAAATCCTAGAGTCTTTTTGAGTTTGGAGTATCCTTTTTGGGACAGAAACGGTTAGGACGACAGAGGGACGGAGATGGGTAGAGAGAGAAGGGGAACTTTCAATCTGATATTCATATTGATTTGAAAATATGTTCATTACTGGCCCCCAAAAGAGAAAAAGATAAAAGAAAACATATTTTCATTGTATTTTTGTATTTCAGTAATCCAAAGATTCCTAAATTCACTGCTATTTGAATGCATAATTTTTACTCTTCTACATATTAAATAAAAAAGTATTGTCAAATTCAAACAAAAATCTCACATTTCACATTAATAATCCAAACAAATATTTACTGACAAGAGGAAGAATGTACATTTGTAACAATCAATAACCAAAAAAAAGGAAAATGAAGACAATAAATTGTCAAAGAATAAAATCAATACTCACGATTGCTCAAAATTGTAAGAACAGGACAAAACAATTAATTAAATAAATAAAGAATCTTAGAAAGAAGATGATAGAAAAACAAAAATTTAATCATCATCATCCTTGTCTTCGTCTTCTTGGACACTGTTTGCTTCTTTAACCAAATATCGGGCAGGAGAAATATGAGGCAAATCGTTCCTAATACAGATATCCTGCAAAATCAACAAAAGAATACTTTACAAGAGATGCCAAAAAGACAAAACGTATTTCAGAGACAGAGAGATGCAAAAAATCTAACCCTTATGTATTTCTTGGCAGCTGCGGGTCTCTTCTTGGGCTTGAGAGGCAGCTTGGCTCCCATAGCCAAAAGGTCATCCTCAATCATCTTTTTGGAATGCTGAATCTAAATTTTGGGCCAAAATCCATTGGTTTTAAGCCTTCTATCTTTATTGGAACTTCTGAGCCTTTGAGACCATGCAAGCTTTCGTGCTCTACATCTTCTCCTGCTGTTTTAACAAGGTTTTTAGGGATTTAATGATGCGGTTCAACCAACTTTTCAACCTGCTTTATATTGGGTCCAATCATCACTGTTCGAGGGCATTTTTCTGTTACCCATTTCCATGGCAGATTAGAGTTTCCAGAGTTTTGCCCCATTTTATTGGGAAAAAAGAGAGGAAGAAAAAGGAAAATAAGGATGGAGCTGAGAGGGAGCGTAAAGGATGAGAGTTGAAAGGGAGAGAGAGTAGAAAACCAAAAAAGAGGGAGGAAGATTTGAGAGAGAGAGGGAGTGCAGAGAGCTTAGCGGAAGAGTTTACAAAATTTGAAATAAGAGGTACCCGTAATTTATACTGTTTGGGTACATTTATTAATAAAGAACTGAAAATAAATTACACAATCATTCTTTAATATTATGATTTTTATTACACGCGAGAGGGTTGGGAAATCTTTTACATGCATGACAGGTAATCTACTAGTCCCTATCTAGAAAATCGCGGATAATCTACTGGTCGCTATCTAAAAAATCATTTTTCCTTTCTCGTGAGTACATCCTCTTCTCCCTCTCAAGCTCCCTTTTTCTTCTCAACCAAGTTTACTGATTACCTCACTCTCAAGCACTTCTCCCTCTCAAGCTCCCCTTTTTCCTCTCAACCTGATAAGCCTACCACTTCCGCTTCTCTCTTAAACTCCCCTCTCTCAAGTTCCTCTTTTCCGGATTGAAGGCTATTTTTAAATCATGATATCAATTTCTCTTATCCCATCATTTTGTTCGAATCCACTCGCTTTCCTCTCCCTCGTTTTCTCAACTTTTCTCTTTCTTCATCAGTCTGCGTTCATGAAAACCAAATGTTTTATGTATGAGCTTCTGATATAGTTTGTCTTTCCCTTTCAGCCTCCCTTCTCCATCTCTCTCTACAAGGTAGCGTGCACATAAATTATAATGATTATTAAATATTTTGAAAAAAAAGAAAAGGATTTTTTATTAGGGTTTAGATCAAGATAAACGAGGGATACATTATATTTTATTTAAATTGTAATGATTAAATTTTTTTGGAAAATAATGTATTTTTTGGGATTAGAGTTTAGATACAGATAAAGAAATGATAAATTAGTTGCAAATTCACCTCATCGAATTTCTCAATCTAATTTTTAAAATACTTTACCATTTTACAATAAATTTTTTTAAAATACTTTACCATTTTAGAATAATTTTTTTTAAAATACATTACCATTTACTATTTAAACTACAAATTATTGTTATTGAAAGATGGTGACTAAAATAGTTCATTCAATGTTTATGACCCATATTAATTCACACTAATAAGTTATTATTCTTTGAGGCATGACAAGCATGGTATAGTCATGCTATTTATACATATACATTTCAATATTAAATAGGAATGTCTACAAAGAAACCATTTATCTTTTGTGAATGGAGGTCACAATCATTCTCAAATATTACATGTCAAATTGGATGGGTTGAGGTGAGTTATGAAGTGATTTTTATTTTTGAAATTTTGTATTTATTCAATGAAACTAGTACAACCACCCATTTTGAAATTTAAAGGACAAGATTGTGTGTACAATAGATAAATGTTCTCTTTGTATACAATTCCATATTAAATTGGTACGTCTAATAAGAGCAATGGAATAGCAAATTTGAGGTGCAATGTAGGCAATTCCATATTAAACCATGTCAAGTAACAACAATGTATTTCTCAGGTTGCATTTAAATACTACTCAAACAGTAACAATCAATTTGCATGTAATATATTATGTACTAATGTATTATGCCAATAATATATTTCATAGACAATATATTTCCAGGTATCCAAACGACCCAAGAGTTTGTTAGTATAAAGAAGTTGGCAGCCTCAGACATTCCTCCGCCTATAACTCTTTCCTACCTAATCTGAGTACGTATACTCCGCCCACAGTTGAGTTCTAATATGAACTTGGGAAGATTTTTGGAAAAATTACAAATAATCCTCAAGACTAGACATTCTATGCTAGTTACCCCAACCAAAGTTTTTTTTTTCTTTTTTTTCCCCAAAATACATTTTTCTAGCACATACCTCCAAGTAAAAAAAGGTACACTTTTTTTATGAAAATACCCTTTGTCGTACATAAAAATTTAATTTTGGCTGGACATTAATGTGGGCTTACATGGGCTGCCGTTAAATTAAAAAAAATGCCGAACCTCTCTTTGATATAGTCGGACCACACTTTGAGCCTGTTGCTGGACCGCATAGGCCTGTTGCCAAACCGCTATTTAGCATTGCCAAACCGCATGGGCTTATTACCAAACTGTTCTTTATCAGTGTCGGACCGCCACTTTATTGTCGGACAACCACTATTATTTACCAAACTAATATTACACTGTAGAACTGCCCTGAGAATATGCCGGACTACCTTTTCATGGGAAAAAAGAGAAAGAGGCGTGTGTAAAAATAAGGGAGGGTAGTTTAATTTTTTTTTTTTTTTGGGTTCGGGATATTTGCTAAGAAAGTATATTTTAGGGTAAAAAGTGATGAAAAATAGTTTGGTGTGGGGTAACATGCGTAGAAAGTCTAATCTTGGGGGTTATTTGTAAATTTCTTAATATTTTTTGAGGAAAATATCTCTCTATACTCTTTTTTGGTAATATCATTTCATCATAGATTGAGGGTTTTAAAAACTTTATGGTGGTATAAATTGTTTAAAAATTGTATATTCTGACCCAATTTACCTTTTTTGACTACTATTTTCTTTCCCAAACAAAAACTAAAAGGACATCTCTATATGTCTGACCTAATTTACCCTTTCTTGCTGCACTTTTTTACCCAAACAAAACTTAAAAACACACCTCTACATTTCTACTAAAATAAAGACGTTGTATAGAGTTTAGTAGATAGATAGAGGTGTTTTTTAGTTTTTATTTGGGCAAAAAACAAGCAATTAATTGGTATATTGGGTCCAGGGGATTAGAAGATATATTTTTTAGAAAAAAACCTGTAGCCCAAAAGTTTTTAAAACAAGGGATCTAAAAATATTATCTTATTTTGAGAACCACTTATATTACTAGGCAATTATCAAAAGAACAAATTTGAAATTTGCGTTTTCTAATACTCAAACGACACCATCTAAAACTTGGATAGTATGTTTTCAATCTCAAGTTTTCTAACACTTAAATCACACCATCTAAAAATTTGATAGTCTCTATTCAAAATATTATTTTTTTAAGTACATAGAGGATTTAATTAGGAAATCTTTTTTTTGTTAGGGTCGAAAAGGTTACTTCCCCAAAAATTAGGGCTAGGTGGGGTTTAACCCAAGGGAATAAATGGACAGTAGATTCTTGTGGGAGTATAACATCTTCTATCATCTATGTATGTATTTCTACTACATTATTAAGTCATATTTAAAGGGTGGACACATGTCACAAGAATTAAGGAGGAC
The DNA here is from genome assembly GCF_054954075.1 of Amborella trichopoda. Lineage (NCBI taxonomy): Eukaryota > Viridiplantae > Streptophyta > Magnoliopsida > Amborellales > Amborellaceae > Amborella > Amborella trichopoda. Next base: position 14,056,540 of record NC_142339.1, read on the forward strand.
ACCATCTCTAGAGAAGATGTAGAGCATGTGACCTAAAAATATACTTTCTGCCATACGTATTTAAATTGATTTACTGCATGCAAAAAATGTAATCCATTTGTTATTTATGTAATTATTTATTACTAAGTCATAGTTAAGAGGTGGATACATATCGCAAGAATAAAAACATATATTCTTAAGGTGGATTTAGGGTACATAAACTTTTAATGAAGTAGTTCACCCCATAAATAATGTTGGGGATTGCTAATTTGAAGATTGTTTTTAACTATCTTCACAAAAAAAAAATTTTTCTTTAGCAAAATATAATGCTTAGAAATCCTAGTAACATATAGTTTAAATTTATAAGTATGTAGGACATATAAACTTACCAAACCTCTTTCATGCCTTTGGTTTGGAATCACATGCATACGAAAAGTCTTTGGAATAACATATTTCTTGATAAATTTTTATTTTTCTTGCTATAAAAGCCTTTCAAGCATTCAGCTAATTTTTTTTCGTTAAATTAAAAAAGCAACTGAACTAAAAAATAAAAAACAAGTTAGGTATTGGAGGAGTATAGAAGCATACGAAAAGTAGGAGTTCCGTTTTGAAACCACATGTCGATCAAATATAACCATGTCGAAAATGTAAGCTTCAGTAATATAGTTTTAGTTTTCTTATAGTCTTAGGTATTAAATAAATGTGAAAGTATACAATGAGACTATTTATCTTTGGTACAAGGTTGTTACAATTAATCTTGCTCATTGGATGTGAAATTGGGTGGCAGAATTTATTTCATTGACCAATCTCAAAGTTCAAAAGAAATTTTCTTGAACTTTATGATACACCCAAGCTATCAGATTTCATATTGGATGATTATCTTTGTACGAAAGGTAAAGGGTCTCATTGTATACAATCTCTAAATAAATTTCCAAGACTCTCACTCATATTTTCATTTTCATGGTAGTTTGGAAATAAATTTCAGCTTTACTAAGAGAACTCTGTTAGTAAATAATATCTCTGAGCGAAGTCTCTATAAGTGATATCATCCCAAAGAATCTCTGTCTAAATAGGAGGATCAAGGTTTACGGTTGGTGATATGGAAACTTAATATAGAACATGCACTATTGTAATTTAGGGAAAAAAATAAAATAAAAAAATTTGAGGGGATTGTCGGGTAAACCTGTATGTAGTTTAGTAACTGGATTCGAATAAAATTACGAAATAGAGAGCCAATATCGATTTAAAATTGATTGGACATCCTCCATGTTTTTTATAATTAGATTAAAGTTTTTAAAGTCACTCTTTTCTTTTTTTCTAAAAGTAAACTGTTTGACTTCGTATTATCACTCTCAAGTTAAGAAAAACAGAGTTTGATGTTGATGATTTTTGTTTAGTGTTTTATGCTAGAGCCTAATTATATAATATAAAAAGTTTACAAAGACAATATTTACTTTTGGAACAAGGAAATCACAGTCACTATTGTCCATAAAATTTCAAATCAGGTGGTTGTAAGAGTGTCATTTACTAGACTCAAAATTCAAAAAGAATTTTTTCAAACTTCATAATATATCTCAAACCAAACCTCTGATGACTAAAAGTAGTTGTGGCATCGTTGTAACTAAATAAATGGTCTCATAGTATACAACTCTTAATAATAGAATAAATGCTATTAAGGTCCACACCAAGCTTTGAAAAAAATGGATCGGTGACTCAGATCGTCCATCCCAATAACAGGTTGGGTCAACGGATCGGCGATCCTGATCGAATTTCTTAAAAATCTATTTTTAGGTATTGAATAAAATAGTGGTATTACATAATAGTTTTTTATTATTTTATTTAAAATACATAAGTACGAGAACATGTTTAGTATTTGTTATCCATTATATTTATTTTACAGTCAAATGAATTTTAAAATGCAACTCATTGCAATAGAATGGATGTTTCTGACTCAAATTTATAGTGAAAAAAAGAAAGTTTATAAGAGTTTTGGATCTTTTGATTTAATAGAGAGAAAACAAGGGTATGACATTAAAAAATAAATAAATCTATTGTGTATTAATTAGTACGGACAAAATATAGAATTTAAAAACATAAATTTGAAATCATGTTTTAAGAAAATTAGAAAAATAATAAATAAATTCATACTTGTAATATGGAAAAATTGATAAAATAACTTGAAAATAGATTTTGAAGTGGTATGAGCTAGTATTATTTTTTTCTTTTGAAGCTACCTTTTTTTTTCTTTTAAAATATTCAATATACTAGTATTAGTATTAGTTTTTGCTTTCTAATATCTTATGAGCCAATATTATTTTTTTCTTTTTAATTCCAATGAGCTAATAGCCTAATATTATTCTATACACCTAACGCAATGGCATGTTCGAGAGATTCTACATCGAAGAAATGTAGGAGCAAACACCTTTATAAAAAGTCTTAAATCCAACCTTGCAGGCCGCAAGATGGAGCCACTACAGCTTAGGTGGACCACCGCTGCACTTTTTTAATCGTAAAAGCTCTACTTTTTTAATTACAACTGCTAAGAGCTGCATATGTTAATTGTAAAAACTAAGAACTGCAAGTAACTAATTGTAAAAGCTATAAAATGAGGATTTTGGTGGTAAAACCTAAGAACTGCAAATTATTAATATATGTAAAAGCTAAGAAATGCATATTAAAAAATTGGAAACGTAAATTTTAATCATAAAAGCTAAGAACTGCAAATTATAGAGGGAGATGGGTAGACAGAGAAGGGGACTTGGCCCCCCCTACCAAAAAAAAACAAAAAAATATTTTCATTGTATTTTTGTTTAGGAACAAAAATTAATTAATTCAAAGATTTCTAAATTCACTTCTATTTGAATCCAAAATTTTATTTTTTCATACATTAAATTAAAAATATTGTGAAATTCAAACAAAAATATCTGATTTCGTAATAATAATCCAAACAAATAGTTACTGACAAGAGGAAGAATATACACTCTAAGGATCACTAACTAAAAAAAAGAAAAGGAAGACTGTAAATCGTCAAAGAATAAAATCAATACTTACTTTACTCGAAATTGTAAGAACAGAACAAACAAATTAATTAAACAAATAAACTTAGAAAGAAGATGGCAAAAAAAAAAACAAAAACTCTGTTGATCATCATCATCCTTATCTTCTTGGACACAGTTTGCTTCTTTAACCAAATATCTGGCACGAGGAATATGAGGCAAATCATTCCCAATTTAAATTTAATAACCAAATATCTGGCAAGAGTAAAAGAATATTTTTCCATTTAAATTCATGAAGTTTTCTTGAAACCCTAAATATTAAATTAGAAACAATTTAAATTTTTATATTTTTTTATTTACTTTTTAACTTAAACCATGATGGAAATGATGTCATTCTTGATCCCAAGACAACATATCCACAGATCAAATGGACAGTAAATTATTGATGCCAACCAAGTTTGGATAAGCATGAAAACTATGCATAACATTAAAAATTCAGGTTTCTGCTATAAATATGGCAAGGCAATCCTGCTAAAGAGCAGGAAAGGAAATGGAGAATTCAAAGGTCCTTGCCATTCTCGTCGCATCCTGCTCGTAACTGCGACCATTGCTCAAGCAAGGCTTAACCTAACCTACCCCAAATGCTTTCAGCATTCGGTGTCAATGGTGTCCAAGTTGGGGATGAAGGTAAATTTTTGTGTTATGTTTATCTATAAAAAATATATGTATGCATTAATCATCAGGCTTAGAGAGAATCTACGCTACAGTCGTGAGGGTCATCGTAATGGAATCCATGGTTGATTGAGTTTAAAACTATTTGATTTTCGTCTATCACTGTCATGTCTCTCCCGTAGTTATCGATAGCAGGAGCGTCGGATTGACGGCTGCCCAAAGCTCTCTCAATACATCGGGTTCAAGATCCTTATTTCATAGGTATGTGTTTCATATCAAATGGGATAGTGTTCCATATTCATTAGATCGCGCTACCATTGAAAACATGATCACTCCCCCATCTAAGAATGATCGTGTTCCTATTTCGGAAGGATCGAACTCCATTCAAGGAAGATCGCGTTCCGTACATGATTAGTCCGCGCTACCATTGCAGAACTCCACTTTTATAAAAATGTGGCTTAAAATATAATTATTTTATTTTAAAAGTTAATTTTATTTAAAAATTTTTGTTTAGGAAGCTGTGAAAACGTAGGGATGGAGTTTCAGAAACATAGGGATTGCACTCCTAAAATAACTTATGGGAGCGGGGTTCCAATTTATTCAGGAACAAGATCTACAATTTTAAGAAACATTTTCCGTGCGACATTGGGATCGAGATCCTTTATTTTTTTTCAAAAAATAATATTCTTTTTTTTTGGAAAATTTTATTTCTTGCAACTTAATTTTGATGCCTCTACTAAATAAGTGTAGTCTCATAAATACAGGTCTTACATTTACTCCCAGTTTGGATTGCCTTCTCAATCTTTTTTTTGGGCCATGTATTTAACTTTGGTCACATTGTAGACCTCTTACTTTTGCAGAAATTTATTTATTTAGTTTTCAATATCGACTTGGGACCTTGGTAAGAATTAAACTCTATGTTGTATACGAAAGTTCTAAACTATACGTTGGTACCTCCTTGTACCAAAAGTAATGGTCTCAATGTATACAATCCCTTTAAATATGTGGATCTTTGTGTTTTCTCTTAATTAACCACATTCCTATATTGTAGGCAGTATTTATTTTTTTCTTTGAAAAATAATGTTATACCTGGTTCAAATTTCTTGTCATTTGCTAATTCATTCTTGTATTTAGTAGTGTTGTTGTTTCATTTTATGCTCTCAATAAATCTATGGTTTGTTTTGTTTTATAAACCAAATCCGAAATATTCACAATTCCATAACTTACCTTATTTTATTATTCCCCAACTTCCTAACTATGGATCCAACCATAAGACACATCTCTCTCTCTCGCTCTCTCTCTCTCTCAATTATATGAAAATTATCTGTGAGAGTTGAATACTTTAATATCTATATCTTTTGATGTAAGTTTATACAAGTAAAAACCCACATATTTTGAGTTCATCTCTCATAGGCATTTTGATAAATTATGCATTGGACTAAGATCAATCTACGGCATCTATATTTCATACAATCACATGGTTGTAGAAAAAATGAGGAAAACAAAAGTAACTTGGACGAAAGAAATACCAAAATACCCGGAAATATTGCTGGCATTTTGATCATTTTTAATTATCCAATTAACCTTTTTTTTTTATCAATGGTAAGTATAGATTCCCTAATTTTAAATGAAAATATCTAAGGTCACAGCATTATGCTACTGAAAGTGTACCTCAACAAGTGATTGTTACGACGTTGGAGAGGTCCTCAATTGATCATCTCGACTTTGAGATGTGCAGATACGAAATAAAAAAATGAATTTCAAGTTCTAAAAATAGTGTATCTTGTAACAAATTATTTAGACGATTTATTTTGAATATTTGTATGTGTTTATAGATTTACTCAATCTGTAGTCTTTTTGGTATTTTTATTCTTTATATTTTAAAACACAAAGCTTATCAGGAACAACTGCACAAGTAGCATCCTTGCAGTAGAGATCACCTCCTAGCAAGTCTGAAACAGGAAAATAGCTGAAATTCATCTCCCTCCTTTAGACAATATTTCTTGCAAGCGTAATTCAATGCTTGTGAACATGGACAATCCATGGATGGGAGTGTTATCATTGTCCACCCGTTGATTAGATGGTGATGGAGACCCTTAGTTACCGGGAGCATTGAACTAGGGTGGCGCTTCCGCTCCGGAATTAGCTCCGGCCTTTTTTGACCGAGACCTCGATTGGAACTCGTTTTAAATGTTTCAGGAGCTGGCTCTTATTTATAGGATTCTCCATCCCATGCACAAAGGATCTCGATCCCACTGTCACATGGCTCCTTTTTATAGGAATCTCCATTCCATGTGCAAAGGATCTCGATCCCATTGTCGCGTAGAACACGTTCATTAAAATTGTAGATCTCGTTCCTGAATAAATTAGAACCGTGCTTTCATAATTTATTGTAGGGACGCAATTCCTTTGTTCTCGGAACTCCATACCTATGTTCTTGGAGCTTCCTAAAAGAAATTTTTTAAATAAAATTAGCTTTTAAAATAAAATAATTATATTTTAAGTCAAAATTTGACTAATCATGCGCTGAACGCAATGCTTCCTTGAATGGAGCTCGATCTTTTCCAAATATGAACACGGTAAAAAATGGGGGCGCGATCTTGTTTTAGATGGGAGCATGATCCTAATGAATACGAGAACACGATCCCATTTGACATAGAACACATACCCATGCAATCTTGTTTTAGATGGGATCACGATCCTAATGAATATGGGAACACGATCCCATTTGACATGGAAAACGTACCCGAACCCGATGTATTGAGAACACCCTCCAAGTTCATACGGGATCTCAATCCGCTACTTGACCATCCTCGGAACTCGTTCACCGAGCTCCGGAGCTTTGGGCAACTGTCGATCCGACGCTCCCTCTCCCGGTAACTATGGGAGAGATATGTCAAATAGTGGTTTAAACTGAGTCAACCATGGATTCCGTAGCGATGACCCTCATGAGTAGATTCACTCTAAGCCTTATTCTTACTGCATATATATAAACAATAACATAAAAATTCCCCTTCGTCCCCAACTTGGACACTATTAACCCCAAGCTCAAAGCATTTGGGGTAGGTTACCCTTGCTTGAGCAGTGCTCGCAGATACGGCCTAACAGAGCTGCTGATAGATCTGTTTTTTTTGAGGAACTAACAAATATCCAGTTAAATTTAAATGTGCCTTGGTTGGTTTGTGGTGACTTTAATATTTTTAGATGGCCAAGTAAATCTTCATCTCCTCCTTCTATGTCTTTCTGTATGAGATTGTTTGAAGGTTTTTTACAGCGCCATGAATTGATTGATCTTTCTTCTATTGGGGCTAACTATACCTGGTCCAATCATAATTTACAAGATTCTATTTTGATAAGGTTAGACATGTTTCTTATTTCTTTTGAGTTTGTTTCTCGTTTCCCATAAATAAGTGTCAAAGCCCTACTTAAAATCTCTTTTGATCATGTCCCTCTTCTCCTTAATATTGACGGTTTCTTGTCTGGACCATCCCCATTTAAATTTGAATTGACATGGCTATCAGAGAGATCTTTACTCAGCTTGATTGAAGATTTCTGGAAAAATACTATCCTTGATGGGTGGAAAGGTTTCTAAATTTCAAAGAAGCTCTTGCTATTAAAACAAAGGATTATTACAGGGAAGATGAATATTTGGGGAAATTTACAATCTAAAATCAGGGAAGCAAAGTCTCATATAGTAGAGTTAGATAATATTGAGTTTATGGGAGGTGCTCTAATACATGATCAATTCAGAGACAGAAGCTTATGGGTGTCTATGTATAAACAGTTGCTTAATTTGGAGGAAGTTCATTGAAGACAAAGATCTCGTGTGAAATGGCTCAAGGAGGGCGATAAAAACACAATATTATTCCATGCTATTGCTTATGCAAGAAAAATGGGTAACTCAATTCAAGGCCTCCGTATTGAAGGAGTAGACTTTGACAACATATCAGAGATTAAAAGGACCCTGGTTGATTATTTTAAGAAGTCTTACGAAGCTGATAGTGCAAATTCAACTATCTATTCAAGATCTACTTTTCAATAGGTTGCCATTAGAACACGCTCAGTGGTTGGAGAGAAAATTTGAAGTGCAAGAAATAAGAGATGTAGTTTTTGGCCTAGGCAGAGATAAAGCTTCTGGCCCAGATGGATACCCAGTGGCGTTTTTTCAATTTTTTTTGGATATTTTGAAAGACGATATTCTTCAATTATTTGAAGAATTTTATTGGATGGGTAAAATTAATATTGCAATGAATTCTACTTTTATTGCTTTAATCCCAAAGAAATATGTCATTGCGGATATCAAGGATGACAAACCAGGCCTTATTTGTAAGCTAGACTTTGGGAAGGCACATGACAAGGTTGATTGGGGGGTCCTACAAAGCATCATGGCTAAAATGAGTTTTCGTTCAAGATGGAGATTGTGGATTGACAGTTGCCTGTCTTCTACCCATTTTTTAGTTTTTGTTAATGGCAAAAGCAACTGGTTTTTTCAAAGCATCAAGAGGATTGAGACAAGGGGACCCTCTTTTACCTTTTTTATATACTTTGGTAGCTGAGAGCTTTATTGTCATGCTTAATAGATTGACAGGGCAAATGATCATATCAGGTGTTAATATTGGTAATAATGGTCTTATAGTATCATATTTACAATATGTTGATGATACCATTATATTATGTGATCCCATGGATACTAAAATCACTTATCTATGGATTCTATGGATTTTTTTGAAAAGAGTGGAACTCTCAACATATATATATATATATATATATATATATATATATATAAACATGTTATGTATTGTCATATATAACATATTTAAGCATACAGAAGCATCTGTAGCTGTAGAGGTAAGGTGCACCTTCAAATTTTATCATGGTATATAATTTTAATGTAAAATGTTCTTAGGATTATCTCAAAATCTATTTTTATATCTAATTATAAGTTTTTAAATTTAAAAAATAGTTTAAAACAAGTAGATATACAAATATACAAAAATCTTGAAAATGAACGGTGTAGATAATATGTTGTAAAATGCACTCTTTCTGAGACCTAAAATCTTTTTATTTTTCATGGTCATACATCTCGATGTCGAGATGATCAATCAAAGGGGTTTTCAACATTAAAACTACCTTTTCTGATGGATTTTGAGGTGCATCCGTTGTTCTACATTATAAGGTTGCATCCTTATATAAACTTTTTCTTTAAACAATGCACATCAAAATAAAGTTGGAAATTAATAAAAATGATTTAAAGAATTGATTTGTGCACAATAGTTTTTTTGAAAATTTTTTACAATAGGAAAATATAAAAATAAGTAATAATGGCCAAAACAATTTCCAATGTTTGCCAAAATGAAAAAAAAAATTAAAAATGCATTACCAAGAAATTTCATTTTTTTTGGGGTTTTATGTAATTTTTTAAAAATATTCCAAGCTAGTTCACCAAAAGCAACTGAAACCGAAACTGGGTGGTAGCCAATTCCGTAGTTCTACATTATAAGGTTCCATCCTTATATAAACTTTTTTCTTAAACAAAGCACATCAAAATAAAGTTGAAAATTAATAAAAATGATTTAAGCAATTGATTTGTGCACGAGAGGTTTTTTGAAAAATTTTTAAAAATGGGAAAATATAAAAATAAGTAAAAATGGCCAAAACAATTTCCAATGTTTACCAAAATGAAAATAAAAATAAAAATGCATTACAAAGAAATTCCATTTTTTTTGGGATTTTATTAAAAATTCCTCAGCTAGCTCACCAAAACCAGTTGAAACCGAAAATGGGTAGTAGCCAGTTCTGATGTAACCGGGTGGTTCCGATTTGAACTGCCGTATTTTTCCTACTCAAGCTTTTCTCTCTAAAAGTTTAATACGCTTTCTCTCTCTAAAACTCAAAATGTAAGATAGTTCTCCCTCTAAAACTTATGATATTTTTTGTCTCTAAAAATTTTCAAGTACTCTCTAAAAACTTTCAAGTACTCTCTAAAAATTTTCAAGTACTCTCTAAAAATTTAGTTTCCTTAAAAATTTTAAAAACTTTTTTGAGATATTTTCTCTCTCTAAAAATTTTAAGGCACGTGCTCGCAAAGACTCAAATTTTGAGATAGTTTCTCTATATAATATTTGATAGAGTTTTTCTATCTAAAATTTAAAGTTACTTTCTCTCTCTAAAACTCAAAATTTTATAAATTTTTCTCCCTAAAAATTTTGAAGTAGTTTCTTTCTTTAAACCTTTTTAGATTTCTAAAACTTAAATTTTGAGATAGTTTATCTCTTTACAAATTTTGAGATAGTTTTTCTCTCTAAATTTTTTGAGGTAATCTCTCTCTAAGACTTAAACTTTGAGATAATTTATCTCTTTGAAAAATTTGAGATAGTTTCTCTCTCTAAATATTTTCTGGTACTTTCTTTATCCAAAATTTAAAATTTGAGATAGTTTTTCTCTAAACAAAATTCAGATAGTTTCTCTTTCTAAAATTTGTTGAGTACTCTCTCTCTCCAAAACTTAAAATTTGATATGGTTTCTTTCTTTAAAAATTTTGAGAGAGTTTCTCAATCTAAAACTTAAATTCTAAGATAGTTTCTCTCTTTAAAAACTTTTCTATATTTTTTCTGTCTAAAGAGTTTCAGGTACTTTCTCTCTCTAAAACTTTTAATTTAGTTCTTTTTCTCTCTCTAAGACTTAAATTTTGAGATAGTTTCTCTCTCTAAAATTTTTGAGGTAGTTTTTCACTCTAAAGATAGTTTTTCTCTCTAAAGAATTTTAGGTACTTTCTATCTTTGAAACAAAAAATTTAGTATAGTTTCTCTCTAAGATTTAAAAATTTGAGATAATTTCTTTCTAAAATTTTTGAGATAGTTTATCTATCTAAAAACTTTTAAGTACTTTCTCTATATAAAACTTAAAATTTGAGACAGTTTCTCTCTAAGAATTTTTAGGTATTTTTTCATTGTAAAACTTAAAATTTGAGATAGTTTCTCGCTCTAAAAATTTTAAGATAGTTTCTCTCACTAAAGATTAAAATTTGTGATAGTTTATCTCTCTAAAAATATAATGTACTTTATATCTAAACCTTAAACTTTAAAGTGGTTTCTCTCTCCAAAAATTTTGAGATGGTTTCTCTCTCTAAAAATTGTTATATAGTTCTCCCTCTAAATATTGGTATAGTTTCTCTCTTTAAATTTTCAGGATATTTTCTCTCACTAAAACTTAAATTTTAAAATACTTCTCTCAATCAAAATTTTGAGATAGGTTCTCTCTCTAAAAATTTTTAAGTAGTTCTCTCTCTAAAATTAGATATATTTTTTTTCTTAAAAATTTTATAGTACTTTATCTCTCTAATTCATGGAGGTGTTGTGGTAGAATTAATTATATCTTATAAAGTAAGTGTCTCCGTAACGTGCGTTACCATAATTGTTGGTGGAAATACTTTATGTCCCAAAGATCAAGTCCAAACCTAGTAATGTGCCATCTCCACATAAAAACATTTCTGGAAATGAATTTCCAGGTATCCATATGAATTTTGATTTGCACATTTTTAATATAATTTCCAAAACGTCTGATTTGATTTCTTTTAGATCCTAGTTTTGACTGTCACATTTTTTCTTTTAAACCTATGTTGCAGAGTTTGATCATACGACATATTATTTACAATGGGTCTCACTACATGTCTAGATACATAATATCCTGTGTACATAGTATTTTGTACCTATGTACATATTATTTTGTAGTGCGTTTATTCACATGATAACCTCCTTGTACTTGCTCTATCTCACACAACGTTTAAGAACTCGTTTTGGCCACCCATCCATAAAATGGGTCTTTTCTGGTGGATCACATATCCTGACGAGTGAATATATTACAGTTACCATGCCACGTCAATTTTATATATTCTCTTAACTTCCTTCACTAACTTCCCCCTCTCTTCTTGGTTGTAACTTCTCCCTCTTTTCTTGGTTGTAACTTCTCTCTTTTTAACTTCCTTCACTAACTTCTCCCTCTCTTCTCGGTTGTAACTTCTCCCTCTCTTCTCGGTTGTATACACTGTGTATATTATGATTTACTCCATTAATGAAAATATAGCAAGTAACACAAAGAACACAAAGAACTATCGCTTTTGACATGGTATCAAAGAGAAATTGAACCCTTTCATCTTTTTTTTTCATCCATCTCAGTCATTTCTTTTTCTGCTCTAATGGCAAACGATTTCATCAAATCATCTGGAGAAGTATCAGACTACTCTTCTCCCTTTTTCCTCCACCACTCGGATAATCCGAGTATGGTCCTCATCTCTCAACTCCTCAATGATGACAACTATCCATTTTGGAAGCGTGCTATGAGCACAATGCTTGATGCCAAGTACAAACTTGGTTTCATCAATGGGACCATCACCAAACCGGCTGATGATGATGCTAATTTCTCATCATGGAAACACTGCAACACTGTAGTACTTTTCTGGCTTTGGAATGGAGTCTGCAAGGATCTTACCAACAACATCATATACTTTGAGACAACACAAGAAGTGTGGGAAGATCTTCAGAAATGTTTCTCTCAAGGCAAAGTAGCCCAAATTTATCGCATTTCACGAGATATTTCCAATCTTGTAGAGGACCATCTATTTGTCTTGTCATATTACATTACCCTCAAGGGTTATTGGGATGAGTTAGACTCGCTTTCTTCTCTCCCAAAATGCTCTTGTGGTGCTGCCAAAGAGATATCCCAACTGAAACAAAATGAAAGAGTCATTCAGTTCTTGATGGGACTGAATGATTCTTTCTCTAATGACCACAAACAACATTCTCACCATGGATCCTCTGCATGTCATTAGCAAAACTTACGCTCTTATATTGCAAGATGAGAGACAAAGGTCCCTAAATTCACGCCTGTCACAGCCACTTGAAGGCGCAGCCATGGCAGCCTCCTCCAATGACCCATATGGTCGTGGCAGAGGACGAACCGACTGGCAAAACCCTAACCAATCGAAAGGGCATACTTCCCAATGTTGTGATCACTGTGGCATTTTTGGTCATGTGCAGGACCAATGCTGCAAGCTGCACGGTACTCCTGGACGTGAGCGACCTCATTGCAACCACTGTGGTATTTTTTGGCACACCAAGGCTCAGTGCCGCAAACTCCATGGCTCCCAAATTGGCCATTCAAATGCTGTTGCATCCAACTCCAACGTGCACTCCAACAAAGAGAATCTTGCCTTCGGCAAAATCTCCATTGTTGTGCACCTGTCCCCCTGAGCAACACTCTCTGTTGATGTCCTTGTTGAACATTGACAAGAACTTGTCTTCAGCAAATTTGGCAGGTATAGCTTTCAATTGTGCCAGTTAAATTCTCAGTCATCCTCATGGATCATTGATACAGGAGCATCGGACCACATGACCTCCTCCATGAATCCTTCCTCCGGCACACAACCGGTACATTCACCCAATCCGTTCATTGACCCAATGGAGATATTGTTACTGTCTCCTACAAAGGACATTGTTCCCTCTCTTTCTCTCTTCAACTACATGATGTGCTGTGCATACCCTCCTTCAATTTGAATTTACTTTCTATCAGTAACTGACCCAAACTCACAATTATGCTACCATATTTTTCTTAAAGTTTGTGTTTTTCAGGACCTCAATACGAAGAGGGTGATTAGGCTGGGTGAAGAACGTGATGGGCTCTATTTCTACAAGGATCTAGGAATAACAAACTCCTGCAATCATGCGACATATTTCTAGCTCTGGCACAACCAATTGGGACACCCTTCCAACCAACGACTGCAGGAGTTAGCGTCTAAACTTTCTCTTTCGATTTCAGCAAACAAATGTACTCCTTGTGACATTTGCCCTGTAGCTAAGAAAACTCGAAATTGTTTTCCACTTAGTTCTAATGACAGTTCATTTCCTTTTCAATTGATTCATTACAACATATTGGGACCCTATTCTACACCAACACACATTGGTGCATGATATTTTTTAACTATTGTAGATTACAAAGATGTACTTGGAACTTTTTAATGAAGTTTAAAAGCGAGATATTTTCCTATCTCAAACATTTTTGGGCCATGGTTGAAATCAATTCACCCCCACCGTCAAAACCATCCGCTCAGATAATGGGTCTGAGTTTATTTCCTCTCAAATGCAAGCATACCTCAATGTCAAAGGCATCATTCACCAACGCTCTTGTGTCAACACAACCCAACAGAATGGAGTGGTTGAACGCAAACACCACCATTTGCTTGAGAAAACATGTGCTTTACGGTTCCAAGATGGTTTACCCCTCGCTTTTGGGGTGACTGTGTTTTAACAGCCTCTTACCTCATTAATCGTTTGCCTTCTCCCATTCTCCATGGAAAATCCCAACATGAAACGTTATTCCATTCCAAACCCACCTACAACCAGTTATGTGCTTTTGGTTGTTTATGCTTTGCTCATATCAAGACCACCGATAAATTTGCATCTCGTGCTAGAAAATGTGTGCTTGTTGGTTACCCATATGGACAAAAGGGTTATAAACTCTATGACATGGAAGACAAGACCTTCTTTGTCAATCGAGGTGTCACATTCCATGAATCCCAGTTTCCATTTCTCTCTGCATCTTCTATCATACAATCTAAATATCCTAGCCCACCCATTCCCTTACTTATCATTCATGATATCCACCATGAGCCAACTTCATCTTCTCCTTGTGCCATTTCCCTCAATCCACCACTCACCGAGGATCAATCCACCCCACCCAAACCCCAACAAGTTGTGTCGAGTTCTCCTTTGCCTGCTCTACCACTCAACACCTCATCACACTTACCCGCCAATCACAGCTCATCATCTACACAACCACCACGTCGCTCCTCTCGCAATTTTCGTCCTCCTGGATGGCTCGCCGACTACAAGTGTGCCCAAGTCGCCTCTTCACCAGAGACCACTCACTCTACTTTTGCAGGTCTTCACTTAGGTACTAATCATCCCCTTACCAATTACATTTCCTATAAAAAAATTTCTCCCATCCATAGAGCTTTTCTTGGTACCCTCTCTTCTAACCAAGAACCTAGTTCTTTCACCTATACTGCTAAACATGCTTGCTGGTGGGATGCTAGGACTGCATAAATAATAGCAATGGAAGCCAATCAAACTTGAGATGTTACCCCTCTACCACCCGGTGAGAATGCCATTGGGTGCAAGTGGGTATATAAAATCAAGTATCATGTTGATGGCAGCATCGAGCGATATAAGGCTCACTTAGTTGCCAAATGATACACACAAACTGAGGGAATTGATTATCACGAAACATTTGGTCCTGTGGCCAAGTTAGTTATTGATCGTTGTCTTCTCTCCATTGATGTACAAAGCTGGCCCCTCTTTCAATTAGATGTGAACAACGCCTTCTTACATGGAGACCTAGTAGAAGAGGTCTACATGCAACTTCCACCAGGATTTCCTCGAAAGGGGGAGCATGGAGAACACCTTGTTTGCAAATTTTAAAAATCCCTGAAGGGCCTCACACAAGCTTCCCGTAACTAGTTCTTCAAGTTCTCCACTGCACTACTCCAAGCTAGTTTTCAATAGTCCACAACAGACTACTCCATGTTCACTCTCAAAAATCAGCACAAGATCATCATTATTATAGTATATGTCGATGACATTATACTCATTGGCAACGACAACTCCACTATTGAGATCATAAAAGACTTTTACCCAACAACTTCAAAATCAAGGATCTTGGTATCTTGAAATACTTCCTGGGCATCAAAGTAGCTAGATCCAACAAAGGCATTTTTCTGTCCCAAAGAAATTATACTCTAGACATTCTTGAAGAAGCCGGACTTCTTGCCACTAAACCTCAAACTCCACATTGATGATGAAACTCTTCTATCTGATCCCAGCCCTTACAGACGACTCGTTGGGCACCTCATATACTTGATAATCACTACACCTGAAATTACATTCTCGGTGAATGTCCTCCGTCAATTCATGCAAAACCCACATCAACCGCACATGGATGATGCACTTCGCATTCTTCGCTATCTCAAGTCTAGCCCAGGAAAAGGTATCCTTCTGCCATCGTCTAACAACCTCCAACTATCAGGGTATTCAGATTCAGATTGGACTAGCTGCCCTACCACCCGCCGATCTGTAACTGTTTATTGTACCTTCCTTGGAAATATCCCCATTTCCTGACGTACAAAAAAGCAATCTACGGTATCTCGTTCCTTTGCCGAGGCTGAATACATGGCTATGGCCACCACCATATGTGAACTGGTCTGGCTTAAACATCTTCTCCATGACCTCGGCTTCATTCATTCTCAGTCTATGCACTTGTGTTGCGATAACCGAGCTGCTCCACACATAGCTTCCAATCCAGTCTTCCACGAACATACCAAGCACATTGAACTAGATTGCAATGTTGTTCGAGAAAAATTGCAAGCAGGAATCATTTCAACAAAGTATCTCCGAATGAATAATCAACAAGCTGACATTTTCACCAAGGCCCTAGGCAAAGACAAATTTGATTATCTACAACACAATTTGGGTGTTTTTGACCCTCACATACCAACTTGAGGGGGAGTATTATAGTTACCATGCCACATCAACCTTATGCCACATCAACCTTATATCTTCTCTTAACTTCCTTCACTAACTTCTCCCTCTCTTCTCGGTTGTAACTTCTCCCCCTTTTCTCTTTAACTTCCTTCACTAACTTCTCCCTCCCTTCTTGATTGTAACTTCTCTCTCTCTTCTTGGTTGTAACTTCTCCCATTCTTCTCGATTGTATACGTTGTATATATTCAGGTTTACTCCATTAATGAAAATATAACAAGTCACACAAAGAACTATCGCTTTTGACACAATATACCAAATAAAAAATTCAAAATTTTTGAAAAAAGAATTAAAATAAATGGGCTGCTGGTTCTGACCGGTTTTCTAATAAAACCAGTTGGTTATGGTAATGTCAAAGAATTTTCCAAAACTGGTCGGTTTATAGAAGGAACCTATCCAAAATTTTTCGGGAACTGAGACAACATGATTGGTTCCCGATTCGGATCAACCGATTCTGATCCATATCACCATTTTTCTTAACCTTGATCTCACAGAAGGCAAAGTCAATTTGGAGTATATTTCCCATCTTTCATATATCACCACAACACATGACACAAAACATGACAGTCACTAAGCACAAGTTTTGTTTTTGCACGGGATTACGTTGTACCAGAAGGTTTTACATGCAAAATCCATGTTAAACTATTACTAACACTGACAAGACCCTGTTTGAACTTTAACCAGGACTGTGGAGATAGACCTTCACCTGAATACCTTTGGAACTAATGCCACAGCGAATCAAATCGCATTGTGGGAAATCTTAAACCGCTAACTAGGATGTAGCCCTCTCAATCATTTCAGAGAAATGGAAATTATTTAATGTGTTGTTTGGGAGTCAATAATTAACTATATTTGGGACATAGAAATATCATGTACGGTGTTGCTTGCTGACTTAAAAGGAAAATGTTTTGATAGAGCTACAGCCAAATCAAAATAAGTAAAGCCTCGCCTCATAACTCATTGAAAATTGTAATTGAAGCATTGGAAAACCTTTACCATGATCATCTCGGCTTGAACATTAGGGTTGTAAAAAGAAATTAGAACTTCACGATCTAAAGATAGTGTATATTGTAACAAATTGTCTAAACCGTCTACTTTGCTGGAAAGTAAGTATTTAAGGATTTGCAAGATCTATACCATTTTTTTTTTGGTGCAGTTGGCATAGGGATGCATTCGTAGCTGTAGAGGTAAGATGCACCTTCAAATTTTATCATGGTATATAATTTTGATGTAAATGTTCTTAGGATTATCTCAAAATCTATTTTTGTATCTAATTATAAAAGTTTAAATTTAAAAAATGGTTAAAATCAAGTAGATCTGTAAACATATGGAAATCTTGAAATGGACACTGTAGATAATATGTTGTAAAATGCACTATTTCTATGACTTAAAATCTTTTTATTTTTCATAGTCACACATCTCGATGTCGAGATGATCAATCAAAGGGCTTTTCAATATTAAAACTATCTTTTCCGATGGATTTTTGAGGTGCATCCGTAGTTCTACATTATAAGGCTGCATCCTTATATAAACTTTTTTCCTTTTTTTTTTAGTTTCAAATTTTATTTTTGGTGTTGGAAATTGATTGTGGAGCCATCATGGAGGTTTCCATTGTAGAAAGTGCTTTTAGTTTAAGTCAATGATTTAAAACTTGAGACACGGGAATCGGTGACCCCATCGCCAGTCCTGAACAGTAAATCCACGTCATAGAACAAAGTATGACACGTTAACCTCGTGTTAGGTTACGCTGCCCCCTTTTCAGAATATGTGAATGATTAAGGTATTGAGGAGGTATTTATTTCCTCAAACTTCTTTTACATTTTCGATGTGGGATTCGAACATGGTGATATAACGTTGAGACATTAATTCAATATATATCATTATTATAGAAAGTGATATAACGTTGAGACATTAATTCAATATATACCATTATTATAGAAAGTAAATCAACAATCGGTGATGTTGTGCAGTAGGTTATCACTTATGCCGTTATCCAGCATCTTATGTTTATCTTAAAAAAAAATAAAAGGAAGAAAATAATATCATAAAAAAAAGTAAAGGGAAAAAAAGCGTTTTATTTTTGTCTTCAAAAAACAATAAAAGGAAGAAAATAATGTCATAAAAAAAAAAAAGAACAAAAAAAAAAAAAAAGTAATACAACAAGTATTTCTTGTAAAAAAAAAAACAAAAAAGGTAATACAAAATATTCTTATTTTTCTTGTCAAAAAAACTAAAATAAAAGGTAATATAACAAGTATTTCTTGTCAAAAAATAAAATAAAAAGTAGAAAAAAATAAAAGTACCTTGGCAGCATCATTTTCTTATTTTTCTTATCAAAAAAAAAAAAAAAGTAATGCAACAAGCAAAAAAAATGGTAATACAACATCTTCTTATTTTTCTTGTCAAAAAATAAAATGAAAGGTAATACAACAAGTATCATATTTTTCTTGTAAAAAAAAAAAATACCACAAATATTTTTTGTCAAAAAAAATAAAAGGTATTTCTTAATACAACAAGTATTTCTTAATACAACCTAGGAATATATGGTCTAATTATTATTTTTAATTTTTATAACATGGTGATCTTTAACATAAATTTAGGAATATTAATTCAAGTATAGGGTTCACACAATGAGCCCAATTGAAACCTCTCTCTCTCTCTCTACAAACAATCTCTTCCACTAAATTTATCCTAGAAACCTAAAAATTTAAATTTTGTGAAAAATTAAAGTATTATTTTGAAAATTGCTATGCATTCTAATAATTTCTACATTGATGAAAAAATATTTTATTTTATTTATTAATTTATTTGTATTATAAATCATATAATTATTATTTTTCTTATAATTGTTAATAATACATTTTAAATTAGATGATATTGTAAGATATTTTAGATTTGTTATTATTTATATAATAAAATAATTATAAAATGTAAACCAACAATTTCAATATATAACATTATATTCAATTAGGTTGTAATAATTTTGGATTATAGTTAGTTAGGTTGTAATAATTTTGGAGTATAGTGAGTTAGGTTGTAATAATTTTGGTTTTTTTTTTAGCGAATTAGGGTTTTCCTCCAATTCGAAATTTTAGTGGTCCTTTTTTCATCAATTTAATCAATTCTTTATTGTAGTCCGTGTATGATTATATACTTTATCCATAATAATTCTATGATTATTCTTTTATGTGATGCAAATTTAATGATTAACATAAGTTCATACAGGGAATTGACCTCTCAATATTCACATATTGATGAAAAAATTAAAAGCTAATAATGTAGTACCCCCATTTCTTATTGGATTCCCAAAAAACAACATTTATAGAATTTTTATAATTTTTTTGAATTTTTTTTAAGGTTTAATATGTCTGATTTGGCTGATTCCCGATCCGGATTCGGATGGGCTTTATGGGTACCCAATGCGAGGCACCGATCAATTTTTTAAACCACTGGCAACCAGTATCCTCTCAATTAAATACTAAAAACTGTCCCAAACATCCAGGCAAAATAAAATGTACACAATGATTTATGACATCACAAAACATTTTGGCACTTTAGAAAGGGTGTGCATAGCATGCCCTCGTAGGACTACATTGTAGGTCTATTCCTTTCATGTTTAATTGGAGGGCTCCCCACCATTCAATTTAGGGTTCGTTTGGATACTTAGAATTTTCAATCATGGGAAAAGTCGATCCTAAAATTGAGATTTTCTGAAGTTGAGATTTCATGGAAATGTTAATACCCAGTTTGGATCGTATCTAGTTTCTCTCTCTAAAACATTTTAGGTACTTTCTCACTCTAAAATTTGATATAGTTACTTTCTCTAAAATTTTAAGATGCTTTCTCTCTCGAAAATTTTCAGGTAGTTTCTCTCGAAAATTTTCAGGTAGTTTCTCTCTAAAATTTTAATATACTTTTTCTCTCTAAAACTTAAAGTTTGAGATAGTTTTTCTATCTAAAACTTTTCAAATAATTATCTCTCTAAAAAATTTAGGTACTTTTTCTTTTTAAATTTGATATAGTTTCTCTCTAAAGTTTTACGATATTTTCTCTCTAAAACATAAATTTTGAGATAGTTTCTCTCTCTAAAATTTTCAAATAGTTCCTCTCTCTAAAATTTAAAATTTGAGATAGTTTCTCTATCTAATTTTTTTAAATAGTTTCTCTCTCTAAATATTTCAAGTACTTTCTGTATCTAAATTTTAATATAGTTTCTCTCTCTAAATTTTATGATATTTTATCTCTCTAAAACTTAAAATTTGAGATACTTTCTCTCTCTAAATTTTTTTGGGTTGTTTCTCTATCAAAAATTTCATATAGTTTCTAATCTCTAAAATTTTAATAAGCTCTCTCTCTCTAAAACTTAAAATTTTATATAATTTCTCTCTTCAAATGTATTTTTCCTCAAATAAAAAAAAGATTCATAATATTTTCAGCTTTTCTTCTTTTTTTTTTTGACATTTTTTACTTATTTCGCTAAATGCTTTTGATAGCATTATTCATTATAATATCATTTTTTCATTAAATTTGAGATAGTTTCTCTCTCTAAAATTTTTGAGATTGTTTCTCTCTCTAAATTTTTTGAAATAATTTCTATTTAAAAATTTTCAAGTAGTTTCTCTTGCTAATATGAAATAGTTTCTCTCCAAAATTTTAAGATAATTCTCTTTTAAATTTAAAATTTTGATATAGGTTTTCTCTCTAAAAGTTTTGGTATAGTTAGTCTCTTAAAAAAAATTTCTTAGTTTCTCTCTATAAAATTTGACATAGTTTATCTCTCGAAAATTTTAATATACTTGCACTATCTAACATTTAAATTTTTAGATAGTTTCTCCCTCTGAAAATTTTGAGATTGTTTATCTCTCTAAGAATTTTCAAATACTCTCTCTCTAACACTTAAAATTTGATATAGCTTCTCTCTGTAAAGAGTTTGACATAAAAGTTTTTGAGATATTTTCTCTCTCTAACAATTTTTAGGTACTTGCACATTCTAAGACTTAAAATTTGAGTCAGTTTCTCTCTATAAAATATGATAGAGTTTTTCTATCTAAAATTTTAAGATAGTTTCTCTTTCTAAAACTTAAAATTTGAATTAGTTTCTCTTTAAAAAATTTGATATAGTTTCTCTCTCTAAAATATTTGAATAATTTTTCCTTCTAAAACTTAAAATTTGAGAGTGTTTATCTCTTTACAAATTTTGATAAAGTTTCTCTCTATAAAAAATTTTGAAATAGTTTTTGTCTAAAACATTTTGGTGCTTTGTCTCTCGAATACTTAAAATTTACTATAGTTTATCTCTCTAAGACTTAAATTTCAGATAGTTTCTCGCTCTAAAAATTTTCAAGTACTTTCTCTCTATAAAACTCAAAATATTAGATAGTTTCTCTTTTTAAGAATTTTCAGGTACTCTCTTTATAAAACATAAAATTCGTGATAGTTTCACTTTCCGAAAAAATTTAGGATAGCTCTCACTAAAATTTAAAATTTGCTATAGTTACTATCTAAAAAATTTGAGATAGTTTCTCTCTCCAAGAAATTTCTAGTACTTTCTCTTTAAAGCTTAAATGTAATATGATTTTTCTTTAAAACAAATTTGAGCTTGTTTCTCTCTCTAAAAAGTTTCTACGTACTCTCTCTAAAATTCGATATAGTTTCTCTCTCTCTCTCTCTCTCAAATTTTAAGATATTTTATCTCATTAATAAGATATTTTATCTCCAAAATTTGCAGTAGTAGCATTTAATACCCTAACTAAAAAAGGTACCATGTACAAAGCAATAGTATATAAGTGTCCAATTTTGTTGAGTACAATGATAAATTATTTTATAGTGTGAGCACTCTAATATGATATATATATATATATATATATATATATATATATATATATATATATATATATATATATATATATATATATATATATATATATATATATATATATGGAAGATACTACAAAACGCCTATAGGAAAAAATGGACAGTGATTTCGCCTACCTTCATCACCGTCTAAAGTTCATCGCAGGGTCGCGATTGTCCGGTTGTGTTTCATTTTTTATTTTTTCCTACAAATCGGAATTACCTGAAATTTGGAACGTGTCTTCATCAAAATAGGCGAATCTAAGAAAAATATAAAAAAAATATTTTACATAAAAAGTATTGACCAAAATACATTTTGTTCAATTTTTTTTTTACGAACTATTATTTTTCTATTTTTATTACTTGAGCCTCATTAAGATGTACACACGCTTCAAATTTCAGATCATTCCGATTTGTAAAAAAAAAAAAATGAAAAAAAAAATACTACCTGATATTCGTGATCGTGCAATAAATTTGGATGGTGATGAGGGATGCTATATATATATATATATATATATATATATATATATATATATATATATATATATATATATATATATATATATATATATATATATATATATATATATATATACATATACAGATCTTGGGATATTTGATGTAGGAGCAGATTTTGATTGAGCTGGTGAATAAGTAGGAGTAGAAGCATGTGCTTCTGGATAAGTAATTTGATGTATTGGGGACTGTGAAGGTGAACGGATATTTAGAGGGGCAGGTCCCCCTTCATAAGGTACTATGTTTCTCATGGGTTGTTTATCCTTGCGAGAAGTGCCACGGGATCCCATATTGTGTCTTGTATCTCTTAGGCATACAAGTACAGAAGTGTTCAACCCTAATCGGGTCAAAGGTTTTACTGCTATTTGAATTAATCCAATATGTAAATATTTGTAATTATGTTCTTTATGTTTTTCAATTATTTTCTTTGACAGTAGATGAAAGTCTTCTTGATGTTGAGTGACTGACAAACTTTCTTCTACAGTCTTGATGGCATAACCCATTTTGAATCGGAATGATCCTTTATGATAAATGTCATGAATTGGTACTTTAGGTATGTTCCAATTTTGAATATTATGTTCAATGTCATCTATAACTATTTGTTCCTTGTTTTTTACTCTAAGTGTTTGAGATGAAGTTGCATGTTTACTAGTTAGATTCCTTATTAAATTTGCCATCCGTAGGTTGCGGATAATGATAATCTGGACATTCAGTGGCCCAGCGTTTTCCCTAAGCGGCTCTTCCTGGCCTTGGTGGTACTTTGCAATAGGCGTTCACTTGTCTCTTGCCTTAACTCTCGGACCAACTTTCTAGGATGTAAATTTAACTTAGTTTCGCTAGTCAAGATGTAACTTCTATCTCTTACTACTTATTGAGGTAAAAGGAACAATTTTCCCTGTTTTGACAGTTTAACTGTTTGCACAGTTTCACTGTTGACCAGTTCTACTGTTGTTACTTTGGCAGTTTTACTGTATGGCTCTGATACCAACTTCGGCCAGGATCTACAATACTGTCAATATTTGACTCAAATCTTTTTTGAAATCTTTTGAAATTTTCTTATAATAGATAGGTAAACAGTAAACTGTTGTATTTATTTATTTCTTGTAAAATCCTATAGTAGTTGAGGATAAATAAAACTATACTTATTAGAGGGAATAGTGATGTATTTATAACAATCCACGGAGCATAACTATGTTCTCCAATTTTAACATTGAACAGAATCTTAAATTGCATGATTACAGAGAAACAGATAATATAACTGAAACACACATTTTATTATCAGAATAAACTATTACACTCTGATATTTTACAGAAATATTACACCCTGATATATTATGGCGATAATAAGAAAAGCAGAGACTTAGAATGAAAGCATAAAGAAAGAACAGAGAGTATCAGAGTAGATAACAGAGAGTATCAGAGCAGGATGGTAAGCATATTATGTGAAAGAGAGGGAGAGTATATCTTAGAGAAAAGAGAGAAGGTATATCACAGAGTATAAAGAGAAGCGGTATATCACAGAGTAGCACAGTCTTAAAGCAGAATAGTAGGCGTATTACATGGAAGAGAGAGTATATTTCAGAGAATCACAGAGAATTAAGAGAAGCGGTATAGAACAAAGAAAAACTTACTGTGTGCACACACAATAGATGGAAAACAGTTTCCAGTGATGTGGGCAGTATGAGGGTAGAGATTTGAGATTACAGTCACACATAATTAATTGAGAAAGGTAAAGATAGAACCTGATTATTGTGAGCTATGAAGGTCAGGATAGCTCTGATTGTACTATTGCTTCTGGAAGGCGATTATTTTCAAAGAAGAGATTTTCAGGGATCAGGTTTTGAGGAAAGAGGTTTAAAGTTTGAAAGCTGCAGGTTGACGGGGTTGCAGATTGAAGGTTGCAGAGGTTGAAGGTTGAAAGTTGAAGTTTGAAGGTTGAAGGTTGAAGTTTGAAGGTTGAAGGTTGAAGGTTGAAGTTTGAAGGTTGAAGGTTGAAGGTTGAAGGTTGAAGGTTGCAGGTTGCAGAGGTTTAAGGTTGCAGAGGTTTAAGGTTGCAGGTTGAAGGTCAGAGGTTGAAGGAGAGGAGAAGAGAGTGAGAGAGGAGCGGGAGACCCTGCCTTGAATGAAGGGAGTTAGCTCCTTTTATAGAGGGAGCTTACTTCGGAGATAAGAAAAGAATAAAGGAGCTCTAAGGAGATGA
Source organism: Amborella trichopoda (assembly GCF_054954075.1). Lineage (NCBI taxonomy): Eukaryota > Viridiplantae > Streptophyta > Magnoliopsida > Amborellales > Amborellaceae > Amborella > Amborella trichopoda. Next base: position 14,081,346 of record NC_142339.1, read on the forward strand.
CAAAGGAGCTCGAGGGAGAAGACAAAGATGAGAAGACATAAAGAAGATTCGCCACAGGGGTAAAATAATAAAACAAAATAAAAAAGAAAGAAAAGGACACTTTTTGGCATCTCTGTATAGTGTCGCTTTTGTCCTTATTGCATTATTGCTACAGTAGGATATCTGGAACAATGTCTTTTGTCAGTGACGTGGTCACTGTTGTTTGTCGTTGTCGATGACGTGGCCACTATTGTTTGTCGTATATGTCGGTGCTTGGATTCTGGGAACAGTATTTTGGCGTTTATTGATAATTGCTTCTGTCGTTGATGTGCCAGTTTTGATGGGGACTTTATGGTCGTTAGCTAAATTCTTCTGGGTCGTCTTCTTCTGGATCAATCTCTTCTAGATCAGTCTTATCTGGATCAGCTTGACTTAGTTGGAGATACCTATTGGTGTGGAGTGGAGACGACTGTAAGGTTTCTTCGGAAGATGTTGGTTTCCTTCCGGCTTCAGCAAAAATCTCTTTCATTTGTTTCTCAAGTTCTTCTTTTGATGCATTGGGATTTTGGTAGTAAAAGAATTTGTGCCAAGCTTCTATATACTCGGCATATTTGAAATATTTGTATGAAAACTCTGGGTTGTGTAATTTCTTTCCCTGTGAGGGATTGCAACCCCACTCATCATAGGAAAGAAGTTTCTTTATTTGTACTTTAGAATAAGCAATTATTCTAGTATTTTGCTGGAAGTAATGGACACCAGAGATGGACCCTGTTTCCATGAGGATGGCTTCATAGTATTCTCTGGTCTTAACCCCATTGGTAGGGTTGAGATGGTTTAGCAAGTATAAAGGTGCAAGTTTGATTGGATCCATGTGAACCTGATGTTCATCAATGGTGATATCCATTAAGAATCACTAACATAATTCAAGTACTAATGCAAGGTTAGGATAAAAATCACTAACATAATTCAAGCAACCTAAGAATCTTTGAAGTTTCCTTTTATCAAGGATTTGATCAGGGAATTTATTAGCAAATTCTATTGAACTGTCTATGGGAATAATAGTTCCATGATGAATCATATGTCCTAGAAATCTGATATTGGTTTTAAAGAGTGTAATCTTTTTTGCTGAAACAACTAATCCAGCATTCTTTACTGCATGTATAAATGTGTGAATATGTTTGATATGTTGATCTATGGATTCCGAAAAGATTAATACATCATCAATATATACTATCATAAAATGATGATAAGCATTGAATACTTCATTCATTATTTTTTGAAATTCTGATGGAGCATTTTTCAAACCAAATGGCATAACATTCCATTCGTATTGTCCAAATGGAACATTGAATGTGACATTCATCAGGAGTTTTATTAAGAGGAATTGATTTTGCTTTATTTTTTGTGATATTAATGAATTGAGTAATGACAGATCTCTTTTCATCTGGATCAACTATTTTATCAATAATATCTAAGATGAAATTATCTTCTTGTGTAAGTGTGTGTACATTATGTGTTGGTATTAGGCAACTACAATCACCATCTTTTGAACTAGATGATTGTGTTTCTGAAGCCTCAGTGGAGTCAGAGGAGTCTGTCCATATGAGATCCTCGTCTTGTATTTGATCAATATAAGAATCAAAAGAAGTGGATGATGAGGAATCAAATATGTTATATAATTTAGATTTTATTGATTCATCTATATTTAATGATTCTATTTTCTTTTTTAACTTACATTGATGTTTATAATGTCCTACTTTCCCACACTTATAACAGACTGGTAATTTTTTCTTTTTCTTTGTATTGGGAGAAAATTTTTTGATTAATTTTCTTTTAGATTTTTTATAGTATTTTTTGTCTTTCTCCTTATTTTTGGATTTATATTTTTCTTTTTTGTATTTTTTCTTCTTCTTATAGAGCTTGTCAGGCATATTGTTTTTATCAAGGTAATATCCGAATTGTTCGCAGAAGTCACCAAGCTCTTTTCGCTTGGTGATCTTTTGTTTATCTAATTGTCTTTTTAATTTCATATCTGTGCACAAGGCTAGACCTTCAGCACATATTTCTGCGGAGAGTTCTCCGAGTGTTTAGGATGAATAGACAATTATTCCATTATGTTTTTTCCTTAATCTTTCCTTGACTTTTTCAGCAAATAAATATGGTAGACAAGCTATAAACTTTTCTTTCCAGTGGTCTAGCTGACAATCTTCGTGTATTAATAATCTCGAAAAAAATACATCTTTATACCATTTATAATGTGATAGGGTAGGACATCGTAAATTAGATAGCAAATCTTCCGATCTTGCTGCAAGTAAAGCTGTACTGCCTACAAAGTGAAGTGTAATGGTATATATTAGGGTGTTGACAACATCACTTTCTGTATATAATATTTCTTGGTTTTGTTCATTTCTGGCTGTCCATTGTCTAGTATTATTGAGGATTCGGTATTTGGTTTCATCATCTACATAGAAATCCCACCATCCTCGTAACCAGCCAGTAAATCCATTAACTATTGCTTTTGCAACCTCTTGATCAGGGTTGCCTGCCATTTTATTTGCAGATGCATACATAGTCATATGTCTCATAACATCCAATATTTTTAATTCTGATAATCCATCTATTTGTCAATTTACTATGGATCTGCCTGAATATGATACTACCTGTTGTATGGCATCTTCTTCCATTTGTATATCAACAGGGGTAGGTCTCTTATGATATGGTAAGGCTGTTACTGGTTTCCAATATTTACCATAGGATATTCTATTTATGGTTTCTGTAATGGGAGTAGTATCCATAAATGCTTTTTCCTGATTATGAATTGTATCTTCTATGATTGGTTCTTCCTCTTGAAGCATCATTGTTTCATGTTCTGGTATTTTTGCTTTACCTTTATCGGAGGATTCAGGTGCTATATTGGCAATAGGTGAAGGAGGAATAGTTATTTTTGGGGAAGGAATTCCCTTAATATCTAGTTGGGATAATTTTGATATCAATTGATCCATAAGAGATTTATTATTGTCTCCAATATGAAATTTATTCTTATTCAGTTCTGGAGGTGGTTTGAACAAAACTGATTTAGGTATTATTGTAGCAGAATGTTGTTATTTGGAAACAAGTCTTTCAATCCTTTCTGCTTGTTTTCCTAAAGATTGCATATACAGATTGGTATAATTATTTTGTTCTACAATATGTGGTATTAACTCTTGTTTCTTACCAAGTTCTTTAGGTAAGATTTTATAGGGAGTAGCTATTATATCATGTAAGGATGGAGGTTGAGTAGGCTCATCCTTTTTAGGGACTTTTGTTTTAAGTATGATACTTTTTTCAGGTGGATGGGTACTAGCGGTGGTAGTACCATCAGTGCTGATATAGGTTTTTGCTTCTATTGTTTGAATCTCATCAAAGGAGGAAGGAATATGAAGTTTATGTTGATACTTTCTTATTAACCATAAAAAATATCCTTCTGTTTCCCGTTCCTTTTAAAGAATTTATGATATTGATCTTGTAATTTTTCTCTTAAGGGTAATGGTACATTTGTTAGATACCATTGTCTGATATGTCTATTTTCATTTGACATAAAATCTTGTTTAATATAATTGTGATCAATTTTTTTCTTTTTCCTTTCTTATTTAGCGGCTAAGTAAGCTGCTATATATTCATCTGAATATTGATCATGTGAAATGTCATATTCGTCTACTTGTAAAGTTAATATTTGAAAGTCTTGTAATTCTTTTATACTGGGTTCAGTAGTATTAGTAGTACTAGATTCAGGAGTATATGTGGGAATAACAACATGATCTGTTGTTCTCTGTATTCCTTGAAATTGTAGGTCTGAACTAGGTATTGAAGAAGACTGAGCAGGAGGTGGTAATATAATAACATTTGGAGCAGCAGAGTAAGATTTCTTGCTTGGTATTTTATTTTTAATATTCCTTTTTCTGTTTATATTAAGATCATCTTGAACTTGTATTTGTTGAAATTTAATTTCAATATTACCATCAGGATGTTCTATGATTTGATTAGGAATATGGTGTTGAGGGACTTCTTTAGGTTGATTGGCATGTTGTAATGCCCATGACTGTGGTAGTCTGATATCTGACCATTTTATAGTTTTAGGTACAATCATATTTGATTTTTCCATATTTGTTTGGAATAAAATGGTTTGACCTTTTTGGTCAATGTGCATAATATTTGGACATAAGGTGTTCATGACTTTGTAATATATTCTATAAACTATTGCTAAATTTTGAGATCCTTGGGTCAAATGAAACCCATGTGTTTATAAATTAATTGTTAATATATCTAATATATTTGGATCAGTTAAAGAAACAGAAAAATTTGGAAAACAGTTAAAATATATGGGACCACTACAGAGGCTGGATTCTACCATGCCAAGGAATGAGTCTGTGAATATATTGTGTCTTGTATCTCTTAGGCATACAAGCACAGAAGTGTTCAACCCTAATCGGGTCAAAGGTTTTACTGCTATTTGAATTAATCCAATATGTAAATATTTGTAATTATGTTCTTTATGTTTTTCAATTATTTTCTTTGACAGTAGATGAAAGTCTTCTTGATGTTGAGTGACTGACAAACTTTCTTCTACAGTCTTGATGGCATAACCCATTTTGAATCGGAATGATCCTTTATTATAAATGTCATGAATTGGTACTTTAGGTATGTTCCAATTTTGAATATTATGTTCAATGTCATCTATAACTATTTGTTCCTTGTTTTTTACTCCAAGTGTTTGAGATGAAGTTGCATGTTTACTAGTTAGATTCCTTATTAAATTTGCCATCCGTAGGTTGCGGATAATGATAATCTGGACATTCAGTGGCCCAACGTTTTCCCTAAGCGGCTCTTCCTGGCCTTGGCGGTACTTTGCAATAGGCGTTCACTTGTCTCTTGCCTTAACTCTCGGACCAACTTTCTAGGATGTAAATTTAACTTAGTTTCGCTAGTCAAGATGTAACTTCTATCTCTTACTACTTAATGAGGTAAAAGGAACAGTTTTCCCTGTTTTGACAGTTTAACTGTTTGCACAGTTTCACTGTTAACCAGTTCTACTGTTGTTACTTTGACAGTTTTACTGTATGGCTCTGATACCAACTTCGGCCAGGATCTACAGTACTGTCAATATTTGACTTAAATCTTTTTTGAAATCTTTTTTTTTGAAATTTTCTTATAATAGATAGGTAAACAGTAAACTGTTGTATTTAATTATTTCTTGTAAAATCCTATAGTAGTTGAGGATAAATAAAACTATACTTATTAGAGGGAATAGTGATATATCTATAACAATCCACTGAGCATAACTATGTTCTCCAATTTTAACATTGAACAGAATCTTAAATTGCATGATTACAAAGAAACAGATAATATAACTGAAACACACATTTTATTATCAGAATAAACTATTACACTCTGATATTTTACAGAAATATTACACCCTGATATATTATGGCGATAATAAGAAAGCAGAGACTTAGAATGAAAGCATAAAGAAAGAACAGAGAGTATCATAGTAGATAACAGAGAGTATCAGAGCAGGATGGTAAGCATATTATGTGAAAGAGAGGTAGAGTATATCTTAGAGAAAAGAGAGAAGGTATATCACAGAGTATTAGAAGCGGTATATCACAGAGTAGCACAGTCTTAAAGCAGAATAGTAGGCGTATTACATGGAAGAGAGAGTATATTTCAGAGAATCACATAGAATTAAGAGAAGCGGTATAAAACAAAGAGAAACTTATTGTGTGCACACACAATAGCTGGAAAACAATTTCCAGTGATGTGGGCAGTATGAGGGTAGAGATTTGAGATTACAGTCACACATAATTAATTGAGAAAGGTAAAGATAGAACCTGATTATTGTGAGCTATGAAGGTCAGGAAAGCTCTGATTGTACTATTGCTTCTGGAAGGCGATTATTTTCAAAGAAGAGATTTTCAGGGATCAGGTTTTGAGGAAAGAGGTTTAAAGTTTGAAAGTTGCAGGTTGCCGAGGTTGCAGGTTGAAGGTTGCAGAGGTTGAAGGTTGAAGGTTGAAGGTTTAAGGTTGCAGGTTGCAAAGGGTTAAGGTTGCAGGTTAAAGAGGTTTAAGGTTGCAGGTTGCAGAGGTTTAAGGTTGCAGGTTGAATGTCAGAGGTTGAAGGAGAGGAGAAGAGAGTGAGAGAGGAGCGGGAGACCCTGCCTTGAATGAAGGGACTTAGCTCCTTTTATAGAGGGAGCCTACTTCGGAGATAAGAACAGAATAAAGGAGCTCTAAGGAGATGACAAAGGAGCTCGAGGGAGAAGACAAAGATGAGAAGACATAAAGAAGATTCGCCACAGGGGTAAAATAATAAAACAAAATAAAAAAGAAAGAAAAGGACACTTTTTGGCATCTCTGTATAGTGTCGCTTTTGTCCTTATTGCATTATTGCTACGGTAGGGTATCTGGAACAGTGTCTTTTATCGGTGACGTGGTCACTGTTGTTTGTCGTTGTCGGTGACGTGGCCACTATTGTTTGTCGTATATGTCGGTGCTTGGATTCTGGGAACAGTATTTTGGCGTTTATTGATAATTGCTTCTGTCGTTGATGTGCCAGTTTTGATGGGGACTTTATGGTCTTTGGCTAAATTCTTCTGGGTCGTTTTCTTTTGGATCAGTCTCTTCTGGATCAGTCTCTTCTGGATCAGTCTCTTCTGGATCAGCTTGACTTAGTTGGAGATACCTATTGGTGTGGAGTGGAGACGACTGTACGGTTTCTTTGGAAGATGTTGGTTTCCTTCCGGCTTCAGCAAAAATCTCTTTCATTTGTTTCTCAAGTTCTTCTTTTGATGCATTGGGATTGGTTTGCAACATATTTCGGAGGTAGGTTGGAAAGTCAAAAGAGGTATTTGCACTATTTGGGTTTTTCTGGTATTTAGGTGTTTTTGGAGGTATTCTTTTTGGTGTGGTCTTGGTGAGATCCATTTGGAAGATATCCCACCATTTTACAGATATGGTCTTTCCCAAACGAGGGATATAGGTATAGTCATTTGTGGTATTGGATGAGATGGTATCATCCCATTTCATAATCCATGGGATTTGATATAAGGCCATGAAATAAAGGTGAGTGTCAACCATATTATCATTATTATTGTATTGCACAAATTGTTCCTGTAGGTTTTTGAAAGCAGGAGGTAGAATCAAAGAAGTTGAGCCCCACACAAAGAACCAGTTTTGAAACCATGTGGGGAATCTTTCAAAAACAGGCAGCCGGAATTGAAGATACCAGCTGTGTGTATTGTTTGGATTTTGGTAGTAAAAGAATTTGTGCCAGGCTTCTATATACTCGGCATATTTGAAATATTTGTATGAAAACTCTGGGTTTTGTAATTTCTTTCCCTGTGCGGGATTGCAACCCCACTCATCATAGGGAAGAAGTTTCTTTATTTGTACTTTAGAATAAGCAATTATTCTGGTATTTTGCTGGAAGTAATGGACAAAAGAGATGGACCCTGTTTCCATGAGGATGGCTTCCTAGTATTCTCTGGTCTTAACCCCATTGGTAGGGTTGAAATGGTTTAGCAAGTATAAAGGTGCAAGTTTGATTGGATCTATGTGAACCTGATGTTCATCAATGGTGATATCCATTAAGAATGCTCTTTCTATATATACAGATCTTGGGATATTTGATGTAGGAGCAGATTTTGATTGAGCTGGTGAATAAGTAGGAGTAGAAGCATGTGCTTCTGGATAAGTAATTTGATGTATTGGGGACTGTGAAGGTGAACGGATATTTAGAGGGGTAGGTTCCCCTTCATAAGGTACTATGTTTCTCATGGGTTGTTTATCCCTGCGAGAAGTGCCACGGGATCCCATGTTTTCAGATGAAGATAAAGTATTGTTTTGGCTTTCTTGGAATAATTGGAGAGCAAGGGATAATGGAGAAGGTGTTCGATGGAAAAATCAAAGGTGGATAAAATAGCTTGCCATCGAGTAAATATTTGTTTAGAAACCAAATTTTGAACATCTTTTTGCAAGATATCTTTGGCTGCTTTGCAGTCCGTACGTATTAAGAAATGTTGATTTAAAATATCACTTTGGAATTTAGTCACACAGTCGACTATTGCGAATAGTTCCTTTTTGACCATGGAATAATTAAGTTGGGTAGCATTCCAGGCTTTGGAAGTATATCGAAGAAGGTGTTCTTTCGAATCAATTTGTTGTTTTAGAATACCACCAAGACCTTTATCAGATGCATCACATTCTTGCAGTTTTGTATTTATCTTGTTCTTGGATTTGGATTTGCCAGTAACCAGATTTCATATCAAATTTGGAAAAGATACATGCTTGAGCAACTCTATCCAATAAATCTTTCTTATTAGGAATTGGATATCTTATCCATTGTAAGACTTTATTCAAAGGTTTATAATTAATGACAAGTCTAAGAACTCCTCGTTCCTTTTCAGCATTTTTATAAAAAGCTGCACAGCTCCAAGGTGAGGAGCTTGGTCTTATAAGCTTTTTGTTTTGAAGATCTTCAATTTCTTTTCGACACATATCTAAAAGGATAGTATTCATTTGTATTGGTCTAGCTTTTGTAGGGATTTGTTTTTCATCAAATCCTGGTTCATAAGGTAAAGTTATACTATGCTTTTTTCTTTCCCAAAAAGCATTTGGGTGTTCACTACATATAGAATTTTCTATTTGTTGTTGTAATGATTGAATTTTTTGTTGTATTGAAGTAGTATGTAGTTGTTCTTCAATAACTTTGTATTTAATTTCCTGTTTGAGGGTACAAAGAAATTTTTCTTTGTTATTTAATTGACTTTTGACACTATTAAGTTCTTTTAATTGTGGTTTATGTATAAAATTAAATTGTACTGGAATATTTTGAATTATTGAAGATATTCCTGTTTCATTTATAGTTAAAGGATATAGCAGTGTAAGAAATGGAACTCCAAGTATTACTGCTTGGCTGAGTCCTTTTACCATTATGAATGGTGTATCTAAACATTGGTGATTGTTACAAACAGAAGCATTTGATAATTTATATTTAATAAATAATCTACTTCCATCTGCTGTATTTAGTATTTGAGTATATATATATATATATATATGGAAGATGCTACGGTACACCGATTCGTATACCGCTACATAAACGCCGAACTGCTCGGATCGAATATGGGCTGATCATCACAAGTGTCCAGTAGTGTTTCATTTTTTATTTTTTAATACAAATCAAAATGATTTGAAATTTAAAACATGTGTTCATAAAATATAGATGAATCTTCGAAAAATATAAAAATAATATTTGACATGAAATAAATGGACCAAAATACTCCCAAAATATTTCAGGGGTATTTTGGTAAATTTATTTTTACGAATTATTGTTTTTATATTTTTATTAGATGCGTCTCACTAAGATGTACACATGCTTCGCATTTTAAATGATTCTGATTTGTAGAAAAAAAATTAAAATTAAAATACTTACAAATAATCATGATCGTCTGATCGGCCTAGATTGAATGTTTACTGTAGCAGTACAAACATGGGTGTACAAGAACTTTTTCATATATATATATATATATAGTTAACAACCCCTCAAAATATGAATGTTCAAGTTAGAAGGGATTGTGATGGGTATATTTATAAAAACAATCATTATTTTTCCATTAAAAAATTATTTAAATAGGTATCTATACTATTAAGTAAGAGGAAATTTGAAATTTTCTAAAAAGCATGATGGCATTTTGGAAGTTAGTATCCTGAACTTTATTTATAGAGTGCCCTTGTCCTTTAGTTAAAATTTCAATTTTACCTCTTTTGAAGATGACAAAATACTTTTTGTCTTGTAGTAATATTTACAAATTTACACCACAAAAGTAATTTCTTTTAAAAAATAAATAACAAAATTAATAAATCCTCACAATTCTCATTATCTTGAACCTTTGTAATTTGAAGGGTTGTGAAGTTTAGCATATCCATTATATATATATATATATATATATATATATATATATATATATATATATATATATATATATATATATATATATATATATATATATATATTTATTTATTTATTTATTTATTTATTTATATATATATAAATAACAGATTCACGTGTGAACATAAAACTCAAGAAATACGGTTTTGTTTTCTTGCAAATTGGATTATTTTATATTAAAATATTTTACCATAGGGGTTTTCATATGCTTTTCTTTCCCTACCAAACATGTGCCTTGAAACCCTACCAAACATGTGCCATGAAAATTTTCCCTAGGGAATATTTCCACACCAACTAGACACGTGTTTATATTTCACCTGATAGTCACTAAAGACTGGCTTTTTCTTGCATGAGATCATGTTGTACGATAAGGTTTCACATGCAAAATCCGCTTAAACTATTAGTGACCTGGGAAATTAACGTTTGGATCGGGTTTTTATATCAATATAGCGGAGTGACCTAAAAATAGGTCGTGATTATCCTGAAGGACAAATCTCTGAATTTTTTTTTTTTTTTACCAAGTTTTCTCTCGATTTGATTTTTAAAACATCGGACCGCTTGATTTTCATAAAAAATTCAACAGATTGCGGTCGGATGGTTCTAACATTTGACCTCTTGGTTAACCTACAAAATATAATAGAATGTGGTCCGATGTTAGATCCATCAGACCACTTAATTTTCATAAAAAATATCAAACAGAATAAAGTCTGATGGTTCTAACATCCGGCCATGTAGTTAACTTAGAAAATTCAATAAAATGGAGTCCGATGTTAGAACCATCAGAGTGCTTAATTTTCATGATAAATGTCAAAGCAGAATGCAGTCCGATAGTTCTAATATCGGGCCGCTTAGTTAATTACAAAATTCAATAGAATGAGGTATGATGTGAGAGCAACCGCTTGATTTTCATAAAAAATGCCATAACAGAATGTTGTTCGATGATTCTAACACCAGATCACTTAGTTAACTTACAATCGGTCCCATAGAAAAAAATGAAAAGTATCGGGGTTACCAAGCGGTTCAGACCAGGAGAAACTTGATAATAAATAAAATTAATGATCTATCTTTCCAAGTAATAACGTCCTATTTAAAGACCATTCAATTATATCAGAATGTAAATTTCCCTACTAAAATTGACTGGACCCTATTGGAACTTTAACCAGGCTTGCGGAAATATATCTTCACCTGGCCTTTTTGGAAATAAGGCCGCAACGAATCAAATTTGCATTATGGAAAATCTTAAACCCCTAACAAGGATGAAGGCTACCATGGATAACGTAATGCTCTTGACTCAGCTTAAGGACATGTGAGAGACACAGAGAGGGAGTCATAATCAATTCCGAGCAATGAAAATTATTAAAGGAACTGCGGATAGAGCCAATGCAATCTGCTTCCCCGGATCACGGAATCTTTCAGAACTTCAAAAAAGTTTGGAGCTGTTGAAAAATCTTGATGAATACTAAATCCGATTTACGAATCCTAATTTCTTTTGAGTTTGGAGTACCCTTATCAAGTATTTCCTTTTTGAGACAGAAGGTCGATAGAGAGAAGGGGAACTTTCAATCTGGAGATTGATTTGAAAATATGTTCATTAGTTGCCTCCAAAAGAAAAAAAGAAAAAAAAAAACATATTTTCATTGTAGTTTTGTATTTTAGTAATCCAAAGATTCCTAAATTCATTTCTATTTGAATCCATAATTTTTACTGTTCTATACATTAAATAAAGAAGTAATCTCAAATTCAAACAAAAATCTCAGATTTCGTATTAATAATCCAAACAAATATTTACTGACAAGAGGAAGAAGGTACATTGTAACAATCAATAACCAAAAAAACAAAAAATGAGGACCGTAAATTGTCAAAGAATAAAATCAATACTTTGCACAAAATTGTAAGAACAGAACAAAACAAATAAATTAAACAAATAAAGAATCTTAGAAAGAAGATGAAAAAAAAGAAAAGTTTAATCATCATCACCCTTGTCTTCTTGGGCACAGTTTGCTTCTTTAACCAAATATCTGGCAGGAGAAATATGACGCAAATCGTTGCCAATACAGATATCCTGCAAAACCAACAAAAGAATGCTTTACAGGAAATGAAAAAAAAAAACAAAGTTTAATCATCATCATCCTTGTCTTCTTGGACACTGTTTGCTTCTTTAACCAAATATCTGGCAGGAGAGACGCAAATCGTTGCCAATACAGATATCCTGCAAACCAACAAAAGAATGCTTTACAAGAGATGCAAAAAGACAAACCTGTTTCAAAGAGAAATGCAAAAAAATTGACCTTTATGTATTTCTTGGCAGCTGCAAGTCTCTTCTTGGGCCTGAGAGGTAGCTTTGCTCCCATAGCCAAAAGGTCATCCTCAATCTCTTTTTTGGAAAGATGAATCTCAATTTTGGGTAAAAATCCATTGGTTTTCATCTTTCTATCTCTATTGGAACTTCTGAGCCTTTGAGACCATTGCAAGCTTTAGCGCTCTACAGCTCCTCCTGCCGTTTTAACAGGGGATCCGGGGATTTTATGATGTGGTTCAACCAACTTTTCAGCCCGCTTTGTATTAGGTCGAGTCTTCACCGTTTGAGGGTGTTTTTCTGTTACCCATTTCCATGGCAGATTAGAGTTTCCAAGGTTTTGCCCCATTTTATTGGAAAAGCAGAGAGGAAGAAGAAGGAAAATAAGGGTGGAGCTGAGAGGAAAAGTAAAGGACGAGAGTTGAGAGGGAAAGAGAGAGCAGAGAACCACGAAAGAGGGAGGAAGATTTGAGAGAGAGAGAGAGAGAGAGAGGGAGAGCAAAAGAAGAGTTAAGAAAGAGAGAGAGAGGGAGAGCAAAAGAAGAGTTAAGAAAGAGAAAGAGAGAGAAAGTTTGAAATAAGAGGCACGAGCGAGGCATTTTTTATGGGATTCGTACACACACGAAGAGTTTGTTAGGATAAAGAGGTTGGCAGCCTCAGACATTCCTCGGCCTTTAACTCTTTCGTACATAATCTTGAGGACGTATACTCCTCTCTTTCAGGACAATAGTTGAGTTCTACTTTGGTTAAAGATCTACTAGGGAAAATTACAAATAACCCTCAAGATTAAACATGCTATACTAGTTACCCCCTAACCAAAGTTTTTTTCATTTTTTTCTCCAAAATACACTTTTATTTAGCAAATACCCTTTTTCGTACATAAATACTTAATTTACTCCTTTGGGTAAGACCTCATCTAGCCCTAAATTTTGGAAGTATAACCTTTTAAACTATAGATTATCTTTAACAAAAAAAAAAAAGTTTCATAATTACACCCTCTATGTACTTGAAAAAAAAACAAATATCTCAAGATTGAATAAAGACAATCCAATTTTAGATGGTATGATTTTGAGAATATTCAATTTTTAAATGGTGCGATTCAAGAAAACTCAGATTTCAAATTTGTTGATAATAATTTCAGATTAAAAGAATCTTCTCGAGTTGATATTTATTCGATGGAGCAAAGTAACCACGGTCCTAAGGGAGACTAGAGATGGAAATGAAATAGAGAAACAGAGAGAAATGAGAGGCAAGTAGGAATAAAGTTTATACAGTTAAAGCTGAAACTGCGGAGAGAAACTGAATAAAGTTGAGAAGTGAATAAAGTTGAGAAGAGAGAAGGGAGAGGAAGTTGATTTTGAAACAGGAGAGAGAGAATTAAATAAAGTTGAAATAATGAGAGAGGTTTCTAATGCGTTGTAAAAAAAGGAAAAGAGAAAAACAAGGAGAGATGGGATTGATACGATAGAAGAATCAAAGAAAGGATTGTCTTAAACTTGAAAAAGGAAGAAAGTAATAAGAGGTGAGGGAGCACCTGCGTCTATATCTTGCCAACAGATAGGGAGGGGTGAGGTGGGGGAGCACCTGCGTCTATATCTTGACAAAAGAGAGGGAGGGGTTTTCTCTTTCTTCTCTTGTTATATGTAGATTTGGTTTAGTTGATGAGATAAAAGAGTGAGAAAGTTCTTTTCTTTATGATTTGATTTAGGACAAGATAAACATAAATTAGCGTTTGAAGAGAGAGGGAGATAACTCCTCGTTCTTGAGAGAGAGAAAGAGGTGTCTCCACTTTTGATTGAGAGAGAGAGATTTTCTTCTCTCTTTATTGGCCAGATCGAGAGCTGCCGGGGATTTGTAATGTTAAAGAGATAATAAGATTGACAAAATTACAGCGCTTTTTAGAGATACAATTTTTTAATTATATCAAATCAAATATGAAATATTCACAATTCTATAACTTACTTTATTTTTTTGTGATCCCTTTTTTTGACCCGATTTTTCCTCCTTATTTATAAAATAAAACTGATGTATTATGATGTTTAGGTCTTCTAATATTTTATTATTCCCCAACTTACTAACTATGGATCCAACCATATGACACCTCTCTCTCTCAGTTATATGAAAATTATATGTGAAAGTTGAATACTTTAGTATCTATATCTTTTGATTTAAGTTTATACAAGTAAAAAACCACATGATTTTAATTTCATCTCTCGTTGGCATTTTGATAAATTTCTACTTTACTAAGTTCAAATATACGGCATGTATATTTCACACAACCACATAGTTGTAGAAAAAAATCGGGGGAAAAAAAATAACTTGGAAAAAAGAAATACCAAAATAGCCGGAAATCTAGCTGGAATTCTGATCACTTTTATTTATCAAATTTACCTTTTTTTATCAATGATAAGTATAGATTCCCTAAATTTAAATGAAAATATCTTATATATCGTTGCAACATTATGCTATTGAAGTCAGGTGTACCTCAAGAAGTAACTGTTAGGACGTTGGTGAGCCCTCCATTGATCATTGATCATCTTGACTTTGAGATGTGCGGCTATGAAATAAAAAAAAATACTCAAATTTTAAAAATAATGTATCCCCTATTTTAAAGATTTTTATGTGTTTATAGATTTACTCGATTGATAGTATTTTTTATATTTTTAATCGCAAAACATACCAGGAACAACTGCAAAAGTAGCGTCCTTACAGCAGAGATCAACTCCTAGCAAATCTGCAACAGAAAAATAGCTCAAATTCATCTCCCTCCTCCACACGATATATTTTGCAAGCGTAATTCAATGCTTGTGACCATGAATAATCCATGGATGGGAATGTTATCATTGTCCAACCATTGATTCGATGGTGATGGAGACCCTTAGTTACCGGGAGCGCTGAACAAGGGTGGTGCTCCCGCTCCGGAACAAAGCTACGGCCTTTTATGATCGGGAGCTAGACTGGAACTCGTTTTAAAATTTTTAGGCTCCTATTTATAGGATTCTCCATCCATGGACAAAGGATTCATTAAAATTGTAGATCTCGTTCCTTAATAAAATAGAACATCGCACCTAGAATTCATTTTAGGAGCGCAATTCTTATGTTCCCGGAACTCGATCCCTACGTTCTCGGAGCTTCCTAAAAGAACTTTTTAAAATAAAATTAACTTTTAAAATAAAATAATTATATTTTAAGCAAAACTTTCATAAAAGTGTAGTGCTGCGATGGGAGCGCAGACTAATCATGCACGAAATGAGATCCTTCCTTGAATGGAGCTCGATCTTTTCTAAATAGGAACACGTGCATTCTTAGATGGCGGTGCGATCTTGTTTTCGATGGGAGCGCGATCCTAATGAATATGGGAACACGATCCCATTTGACATGGGACGCGTACTCCTTAAATAAGGATCTAGAACCCGATATAATGGGAACACACTCGTTCATACGGGATCTTGATCTGCTACTTTTACCCTCGCCGGAACTTGTTTCCCGAGCTTTGGAGCTTTGAGTGAACAAGTTCCGGAGTTTTGGGTAGCCATTGCTGGAGCTCTTGACAGCCGTCGAAACGATGCTCCTGCTCCTGATAACTATGGGACAGACATGTCAGTGAGAAAATCAATTAGTGGTTTAAACTCAATCAACCATGGATTCCATAGCGATGACCCTCATGACTGTAGATTCTGTCTAAGCCTGATAACTATTACACCCGCGTGTGCACACAAACTCTCTCTTTCTCTCTCTCTCTCTCTCTCTCTCTCTCTCTCTCTCACACACACACACACACACATATATATATAGGAAAACACTACGCAATTCCTATAGGCGAAAATGGATAGTGATTTCGCCTACCCCCATCTCCGTCCAAAGTTCATCGTGCGGTCACGATAGCTTGGTAGTGTGTCATTTTTCATTTTTTTTTCTACAAATTAAAATGACCTGAAATTTGGAACATGTATTCATAAAAAATAGAAAAATCTTCGAAAAATATAAAACAAATATTTTATATTTCACGGACAATGTTTTTTATATTTTTATTATATGCGCCTCAGTAGGATGTACATATCGTCCAATTCTCAGGTCATTTTGATTTATAGAAAAAAAATAAAAAATAAAACACTACCAATCAATCGTGACCGCGCGATAAAACTTGGACAATGATGAGGGTAGGCGAAATCACTATTCATTTTCACCTATAGACGTTAGGAAGACTTTTCCATATATCTATCTCTCTCTCTCTCTATATATATATATATAATTTTATTAATAATTATTATTTTTTGATAGATAAAAAATAACATAGAAATTCACCTTCATCCCCAACTTGGATACCATTAACCCCGAAAGCTGAAAGCATTTGGGGTAGGTTAGGTTAACCCTCGCTTGAGCAATGGTCGCAGTTACGGGCAAGATGCTCACGAGAATGGCAAGGACCTTTGAATTCTCCATTTGCTTTCCTTCTTCTCTTCAAGCTGCTGTATTTTGCTTTAGTAGGATTGCTTTGCCATATTTATAGGAGAAACCTGAATTTTTAATGCTATGCATATTTGAGAGACACTAAGAGGAATAATATATCATGCTTATCCAAACTTGGTTGGCAGCAATAATTTACTGTCCATTGGATCTGTGGATCTGTTTCCAAGTATCTTTCTTGGGAGTATATTGGTTATCATTTCAAGAATGAGATCATTTCCATCATGGTTTAAGTTTAACAAAAATAAAAAATAAAAAAAAATTTAAATTGTTTCCAATTTGATGTTTAGGGTTTCAAGAAAACTTCATGAATTTCAATGGAAAAATATTCTTTTACTCTTGAATAAGTGCAGCAAAACTCTTAGAGTTTTGCTCCCAGGCTTGCAATATTTGTTGAAGCGTGTCTACCTTCAACTGTAACGAATCGAGGTCAACTTGCCCAAACATATGCGCATACACACACATATTTAAAATATTGGATTGTTAGACCATTTATCTTTTGTACATGGAGGTCACAATCATTCTTGTCCCTTAAATTTCAAAATGGGTAGTTGTTAGAGTATCATTGAATAAATACAAAGTTCCAAAGAAAAAATATCTTAACTCACCTCCAAGCCATCCAATTTGCCATCTAATGAATAGGAATAGTTGTAACCTCCATGTACAAAAGATAAATGGTCTTTTTGTAGTCAGCCATCCAATTTGACATCTAATGAATAGGAACGATTGTAACCTTCATGTACAAAAAGTAAATGGTCTTTTTATATATATGCATATACACAAATATATGATATATACATTATATTTTTTGAAATATTATTTTAATAAATTTCCCTATATATCTATGGTGTATGTACATTTGAAATGAATTTTTTAATATCTTTTAAATGCTTATTGGAAAAATTAAACAATGATTTCGCCTATCCTCATCACCGTGCACGGTTAGGATTGTCTGGTAGTATTTCATTTTTCATTTTTTTTCTACAAATTGGAATGACTTGAAATTTGGAACATGCATACATATGAGTGAGGCTCATCAAATCAAAATATAAAAAAAATATCGTGAAAATAAAATTGACAAAAATACCCTCAAAACCTTTCAAGGGTATTTTGGTCAACTTATTTCATATGTTTTTGATATTTTTCATAGATTCGTCTATTTTTTATGAACACACGCTTCAAAATTCATATCCGATTTGTATAAAAACAAGTAAAAATTAAAACACTACCAGACAATTGTGACCGTGCGATGAATTAAATTGACCAAAATACCCTTCAGAGGCATTTTGGTCAATTTAGTTTTTTGAATTATTTTTGATATTTTTATTATGTGCGCCTTACTAAGATGTACACACGCTCCAAATTTCAGATCATTCTTATTTATAGAAAACAAATTAAAAATGAAACACTTTCGGGCAACTGTGACCGTAGGATGAAGTTTGGATGCTGATGAGGGTAGGAGAAATCAATGTTCATTATACATATAGGAAAACTATTTCCAACGCCTATAGGTGAAATTGAAGAGTGATTTCGCCTACCGTCATCACCATCCAAACTTCATCAGACGGTCACAGTTTCTCAATAGTATTTCATTTTTAATGTTTTTTCTAAAAATCAAAATTACTTGAAATTTGAAGCATATGTACATCTTAGTGAGAGACCCCTAATAAAAATATGAAAAAAATAATTTGTAGATATAAATTCACTAAAATACCCCCATAAAATTATATTTTGTGAATTAATTTTTTCATATTTTAATTAGATGAGCCTCACTAAGATTTACGCACACTCCAAATTTCAGATCATTGCCATATGTATAAAAAAAATGAAATTTGTAACTCTACTAGGCAATCGTGACCGTGATGAGGTAGGCGATTGTGACCGTGATGAACATTGGACCGTGACGAGGTAGGCGAATTCATTGTTCATTTTTGGCTATAGGCATTTTGTAGTATCTTTCATATATATATATATATATATATAGGAAAATTCTTTCTAATGCCTATAGGCGAAAATGAATAGTGATTTCGCCTAACCTCATCACCGTCCAAATTTAATTGCGCAGTCACGATTGTCTGGTAGTGTTTTATTTTTCAAGTTTTTTCTACAAATTAAAATGACCTGAAATTTGGAGAGTATGTACATCTTAGTGATACACATCTAATAAAAATATAAAAATAATTATTTATGAAAACTAAATTGACTAAACTACCCCTGAAACGTTTAAGGGTTATTTTCACATAAAATACTTTTTGTCATAATTTTAGAAGATTCCCATATTTTTGATGAATACACACTCCAAATTTCAAGTCAATCCAATTTGTAGAAAAACATAAAAAATGAAACACTACAAGACAATCGTGACCGCGCGATGAACTTTGTACGGTAATGGGGGTAGGCGAAATCGTTGTTAATTTTTGCCTATAGGCGTTGCATAGTATTTTTCATATATATATATATGGAAAAAAAGGGGATTAGCCCACTAGCTTATATGAACAAATGAGCCCAACGACCCTGATTGAATCTGAGCCGATTTGATAATCACAGATGTCCGATAGTTTTTGAATTTTTTTTTTTTTCTACAAATTTAAATAACTTAAAAATATTCGGCGTATGTTTATAAAAAATAGATAAATCTTCGAAAAATATCAAAAAAATGTTTTACATAAAATAAATTGATCAAAATACCACCGAAAAATTTTGGAGGGTATTTTGGTTTTTTTATTTTTTATGAAATATGTTTTTATATTTTTATTAGGTGCGCCTTGATGAGAAGAACAAACACCTAAAATTTCAAATATTTTGAAATTATATATATATATATATATATATATATATATATATATATATAGGAAAAAGATGGGATTAGCCCACTAGCTCATATGAACCCAACGGCCCAAATTGAATCTGGGTTGATCTGATGATTACGGATGTTCGGTAGTGCTTGAATTTTATATGTTTTTTGTTGAGGTCTGTCCCATAGAGGTATTCAAATTGGACCAGTTATCGATTTCTAGGTTTCGTCGTAAACCTAATTGGTTACTTCTAATTACGTAAATCAATAGTTCAAACCGCACTCAAAGGTAGGGCATTTTCCATTGATATAAGAACATTTGTACCAGAAACAATGGTATCTCCAATTATAGCCCCTTTGGGATGTAAAATATATCTCTTCTCACCATCCCCATAGTGTACAAGAAAAATGTATGCATTTCGATTAGGGTCGTATTCTATGGTTACGATTCTACCAGAAATGTCTTTTTGATTCTGTTGAAAATCGATTTTACGGTATAGACGCTTCTGACCCCCCCTCTATGCCCTGCGGTAATGATTCCTCTGGCATTACAACCTTTATGACAATGATGTTGTCCATAGATCAAATTTTTTCGTGGACTGGATTTCACTTGACTGTTTATGACTCCATTGCGTGTGCTCGGGGTAGAAGTTTTGTATAAATGTATCGTCGTGTTATTAAGTATTTTGATTTAAGTCCTTTTCTCTATAAGAGGTGGAATAGAATAACCCGGGTGAAGCGTAATGATCATACGTCTGTAATGCATTCTATGTCCCATAAGAGGTCCCATTCTTCTACCGTTTCCCGGGACCGGGAGTCAATGACTCTTCATAGCTATTACCTTGACACCAAAGAAGAGTTCGATCCAATGCTTTATTTCTACCCTAGTTGATCCTGATTCAACGTTAGAAGGATATTGATTGTTCTCCAAAAGCCTTAAAATATATTATCATCTTTATTTATAAAGTTTAAAGCTTCAAAAATGTGTAGATCCACAGATCTATGAAACTTAGAAATATTGAAAATTGACAGTCCAAAAATGTGTTACAAAATACACTATTTCCAAAACTTGAAGTCCATTTTTTTTCTCATTTCCATGCATATTGATGTGGACATGATCAATTTGAGGATATTTGGGCATCAAAACAACCTCTTCTAGTGAAATTTTTGAGTTGGCTCAAATTTGATTGTTTAGAGCCTCAGCTCTATATAAAATTTTTCCTTTGATTGACACTTTTTTTAATCTAACAAACAACTATAGAAAAGCAAAATTAAAAAACGCAACCTAAAAAGTGCTTTTTGAGCTCAATTAATATACACCATCCATTTTAGTGAAATGCTTAGATTTAGGATATGCAATGTTATTTTCCTTTGCTAAATTTTTAGATTGCTGTATTATCACTAGATAAACAATATTAAAGAAGAAAAAATTGATTTTGAATTTGTAAGTCTAGATCAAGAAACTCACCAAATGGATGGTGGAGATTCATTCTAAGAAGGAACTCATTTTGACTATAACTAGGGTGTAAATTGATCTTTTCAATTTAGTATTGATTATTAGGATGATGACAGTGTGTGTAAAAAATTTGGGGTAAAAAAAATGCCACTAACATGGTTTTTTAGAAGTACAGTTTAATTATATTACAGTGACACAGGCACATGAAATTATTATTACAAGAAAAATATAAACTTATCAAGAAATATGTTATTCCAAAGTCTTGTCGTATGCATGTGATTCCGAACCAAAGGGATGCAAGAGGTTTGGTAAGTTTACATGTCCTCTGTACTTTATAAATTTAAACCATATGTTACTAGGATTTCTAAGCATTATATTTTGCTAAAGCAAAAAAATTCATGTGAAGATAGTAAAAAGCAATCGTCAAATTTGCAATCCCCAACATTATTTATGGGAACTGCTTCATTTAAAGCTTATGTACCCTAAATCCACCTTGAATATATGTTTTATTCCTGCGACATGTATCCACATTTTAATTGTGACTTAGTAATAAATAATTATATTAATAATTAATGGATTGTATTTTTTGCACGTAGTAAATCAATTTAAATAAGTACGGTAGAAAGCATATTTTTAGTTCACATGACCTACATCTTCTTAAGAGATAGGGTTCTCCTTAATTCTTGTGACATGCGTCCACCCCTTAGATGTGACTAGATGCTAGAAGATGTTATACTCCCTGGGGAATCTACTGTCCATTTACTCCCTTGGGTTAAACCCCACCTAGCCCTAATTTTTGTGGATGTAACCTTTTTGACCCTACCAAAAAAATATTTCCTAATTACACTTGCCATGTACGTAAAAATAATATTTTGAATAGAGACTATCCAATTTTAGATGGTGTGATTTAAGTGTTAGAAAACTCAAGATTGAATACAGACTGTCCAAGTTTAGATGGTGTTGTTTAAGTATTAGAAAACACAAATTTAAAATTTGTTCTTCTGAGAATAATTGTCTAGCGACATTGGTTTTCCAAAAAAATATATCTTCAAATCTCTTGGACCCAATTTACCCATTGATCACTTGTTTTTGCCCAAATAAAAACTAAAAAAACACCTCTATTTATCTACTAAAATCTATGCGATGTCTTTATTTTAGTAGAAATGTAGAGGTGTATTTTTAATTTTTGTTTGGGTAAAAAAGTGCAGCACGAAAGGGTAAATTGGGTTAGACATATAAAGGTGTTTTTTTAGTTTTTGTTTGGAGAATAAAAGAGTAGTAAAAAAGGGTAAATTAGGTTAGAATATATAATTTTTAAAAATTTATACCACCTTGAAGTTTTTAAAACCTTTGGTCTATGACAAAATAATATTACCGAAAAGAGTATAGAGAGATATTTTCCTTAAAAAAAATCTTGGTAAATTTACAAATAACCGTCAAGACTAGACTTTCCATGCATGTTACCCCCAACCAAATGTTTTTTCCACACTTTTTACCCCAAAATATACTTTCTTAGCAAATACTCCCCAATCCAAAAAATAAAAAAAGTCTAAACTATCACCCTCTATTTTTACCCACGCCTCTCCCTCCATTTTCCCACGAAAAGTCGGTCTGACGTTGCTTAGGCCGGTCCGACAGTGTAATGTCCGTCCGGTAAATAACAGTGGCGGTCCGACAGTACTAGCGGCGCTCCGGCATTGATAAAGAACGGTCCGGTAATAAGCCCATGTGGTTCGGTACAGCTAAATAGCGGTCCGGCAACAGGCCTATGCGGTCTAGCAGCAGGCACTTTCCGGTAATAAGCCCATGCGGTTTGGCACTGCTAAATAGCGGTCCCGGAATAGGCTTATGCGGTCTAGCAATAGGCCCAAAGTGTGGTCCGTCTATATCAAAGAGGGCACTTTTTTTTAGTTTAACGGGTTCGACAATGTCAAAGAGCGGCTCGGCAACCTATGTAAGTCCATGTTGAGCAAAAATTGAATTTTTATGTATGAGTAAGAATATTTTCGTAGAAAAGTGTACTTTTTTTACATGATACTCTTTCTTTCTTTTTTGTTATTGTTATTTATTGATTTATTTATTGTTATTTATTTATTTATTTAATTCCATATTTTATGGTATTTATGCGAAGAAAAAAATAGGGTTTTCCAAAAACAACAACGCATGGTTGGTGTATATCATGCATGGTTGATTGAATATTGACTTTTAGAGGGGAGTATCTTAAAGTTCAAATATTTATAGTACGAAACTATTTTAAAAGTTATAAAGAGAGAAACAATCTAATTTTTAAAGTTTTAGAGAGAGAAAGAAGTGTTATCCAAAAAATTTAGAGAGAGAAACTATATTAAATTTTTTAGAGAGAAAAACTATCGCAACTTTTTTTAAGAGAGAAACTATCTCAAACTTCAAATTTTTAGGGAGCTAAACTATCTCAAAATTTTTAGTTAAAGACTAACTTAAATTTTAAGTTTTTAGATAAAAACTTTTAAGTTTTTAGATAAAAACTATCTCCTAAATTTTTTGAGAGAGAAACACTATCCCAAAAATTTGGCAAGAGAAATTACCTCAAAGTTTTTAGAGAAATAATCAAATTTCAAATATTTAGAGAGAATTTTTTTCTCAAAATTTTATAGAGAAAGAAACCATCTCAAAACTAATGTTTTAGAGAGAGAAATTGCCTTAAAATTTCTAGAGAGAAAAAATATCGAATTTTAAATTTAAGAGAGAAACTATTTCAAAAACTTTTGAGAGAAACTATTTCAAAATTTATAGTTTGTTATATTCTCTCTTGACCTGTTTGTCTCTGTACTTACCAAACAGGAAAAAACATGCTTAGAGTAATTTTTCCTATATATTGTTTGCATATGTAAATATTTTCTTGTCAAAGTTTCATTCATACCTAACGATCCTTTATTGTTTTTTTGCTTTCATATGTATCTTTAGTTTCTTGATCATCTTGCTTTCATAGATGTCTTGCACCATGTTCATTCTTGTTTTGGTTTATTCCCTTTTGTTTCCTTTCGTCTCTTACTTTTTGTGTTAGAGCTTTACTCATTAATGATATTTTCAGGTGTTCCCACTGAGGTGAGAGGGAAAGGAATCACCCACGCAAGAGAGATTTTTAGGTGCTCCCATTGAGTGCAGAGAGAAAGAAACCATGGCAATTTATAATTTGAAGAAGATACTGACAGTGCCCTCTAGTGAACAACTTCTCGAGACCATCTTCTCCCCTACAAAGCCCCAAAAACAACACGTCGCTCATCACAGAGAACTACCCCATCCCTCGGGTACGTGAGTTTATGCGCGCAAGGTCACATATGTTAGCGAGAGCCTCCTCTGCATCTTCTCAACAATCTTCAATGATTTTCCCCGAGGACACACACTCTGCTCTTTCTATGTCGAGCTCTTCCCCAACAAGATAAAGAACACCGACAATGGTGACAATGACTATACTGAGAAGGATGAAGACCCCATAAAAAACATGAGAAGCAAGAAATTTTATGAAAAACATCTAACTGTACTTGAAGCTGCCATAATAATAGTCATGAAAATCTGAGGAATACAGTAGCCAATTAAAAGAAGCGCGCAAGCTCAGCCAGTTCAAGCCTTTAAAGGTCACTACAATGGCTCGATTGTGCACTCTGGCTACAAATATGGAGCCCACCTTGCAGTACGTGGAGAAACCTAGGCAGTGCATGGCCTGCCTCCCTTGCATCAATCCTAGTTTCAACTCTCTCCTCGTCTTTGGCTGCTCAAAAGCCAGGAAAACCTCATTCTTAAAGAGGATTATTACATGTACTCTACCTTTTGAAGTCAATTCTTCTGTGGTTTCGGTAGGCTACACAGATTACAAGTACCAAGTGATTGAGGTCTCAGAGCACGTGCTCGATGGGGAGGAGGGGGAGAGGATATTGGGGGCGATAACTCGTCTTAGAGCGGTAGTGATCTTCATCTTGGATGCGTCGGGGGCCTGCTGCCAAGGCATTGCTCAACAGGTCTCACTCTTCCGCAGGTTGAGGTCTTGTTTAGTCGGGAAGCCTATCTCACTGGTGTGCAAGAAAATCGATTTGAGGCCTATGGCGAATATAACTGGAGAAGACTGGGATATGCTTAAGCAAATTGAGGGGGAGGCCTCATGTACCCTTTCCAGTGTGAGGAACCCGTTGTTCTGATGTTGTCCATGAGCGCTTTGTTGAAGGAGAGTGCGCTGGCAGTGAAGAATGTGGAATCTGAGAGAGTTTTATATCAGAATGTGGGGATGAAATTGAAGTGTTATGTGAGGAATGTGGAAGAAAAAAGATGGGAAAATGTGAAAATCATGGATGAGGTTTTAACAGGGAAACTGTATCGAGATATTTTTCAAAGGATGGAGGAGTTGGAAGTGGAAGAGGGACTTAGAATCCTCAGTCAGGGGATGAGGGGATTCAAGAATAAGAAGAGAAAGAAGAGAATAGAAGAAGTGTGTATAGCAGGAGAATTGAGCGAGGAGAACAAAATGGGAACAATGACAATGAAAGAGGATGAGTTTGCAGAGCCCAATAAGAAGAAGTTGAGGATGCTCCACCACTTTGAAGAAGGAGTGTTCAAAAGCTTTAATGAAATTGGTGGAGAGGAGAAAAGAGAGGTGCAAGGGGATTTTAGATCAACAGAAAAGCAAAGGTTTGATTATTGTGCCTTTGGGAGCCAACCACCCCTTGTTTATTCAAGTTGTTAAGGACTGATCTTTTAGTGTACATCCTTTCACAGTTACATTGTACTGTTTTTTGTTACAATTGGTTTAATGTTTGACAAGAAACAATAAATTATGTATTTAAGTATTTGTTCTTCTTTTAGTTTTTGTAAAAAAGTTCTCTCTCACCGTGTCTCTGTTCACATGGCATATAACAGTCAAGAAAGTGCATATCACTGACACAGAGTAAACTGGAGTTGTAATCAGTGTTCAAACAGGTATAGAGAGATGGGACCAGTCTTTTTTTCTTACAAATTTTGATTGCAAAGGATTTGTATATGGGAGGTAATTGATTGTTGAGGCCTAGAGGGTCTTATTCCTTAACAGATTGGTAATTGTTGTTTTTAATGCTTCACTCAATGCTAGTTTTCTTAATCTGATTTTTGTGATGTGCCCGTCATCCCTAGTGGTTTATTGTAAGAAGATTAAAATCGAGTCCTGCATTTGGGTGAGGGTAGCTCCACCAATTTAGGATTGAATTCCTTGAGGATGGGACCTTGTAAAAAGAAAATGCAGAAAGAACTATTTGCCCCCCCCAAAAAAAATGGATGGTCTAAATGATGTGTCACAAGATACACCAGACTTGACATTCTCCTCTATCCTAGAGGGGGAGATAGAGGGTAGAAGGTAGGGGTGGCAATGGACTTGGACCCGACTTGGGACCTGACGATCGGACCTGGTTGGGTCTGGGTATGGATCCAAAAGGTTGACCTAAACATTGTTCGGGTCACGTTCCGAGTCCATGTGGACTCGATACTAGGACCGGACACAATAGTGTTATTAATTATTTAAGTAATATTTAATGCATAATATTATAATTGTTAAATAAATATAATAATATGTTTTTTGTTAGATATTTAAATAATTCATGTATATTTTAACAAAATATTTAAATACATATTTTTAAATTTTCAACTCAGTTCCAATTGGGTTCGGGTCCAGTTTGGATCCACTAACTTCAGATACGGTCAAATCCGGATCCCACATTATCGTAATAAATGAGAAGTCCATTGAAGCCAAAGATCAGGTGCTAAATTGGAAGGGCTATTAATTTAAATTTGAGTGCGGTTTATATAAGGTTTCAATGAAACACTTCATTTAAGGCGCAACTCCAAGCCTTGTCGAAAAACATAATTTTCATGTTAGGAATTTAAATGACTAGAAAATCTATTTTACATCTAATTATGAAATTTAAAATAAAAAATGGTACGAATTGAACAAATCAACAAATAGTCATAGGGATAATTTGGTTATTTGAATTATTTGAATTATTTTTATATTTGTTTCAGCCTTGTCACACACAAAATTTGAGATTAATAAAATTTAATATATATATATATATATATATATGTGGAAGATACTACAAAACCCCTATAGGCAAAATGAACATTGATTCCGCCTACCCTCATTACCATCCAAACTTCATCGCATGGTCACAATTGTCCACTAGTGCTTCAATTTTCATTTTTTTTTTACTAATAGGAAAGATCTGAAATTTGGAGCGTGTGTAAATCTTAGTGAGACACACCTAATAAAAATATGAAAAATTAATAATTCGTAAAATATATTGACCAAAATACCCCCATAAATTTTTGGGGTATTTTGGTCAACTTATATTTATGAATTTTTTTTTGCGTGTCTTACAAATGTGTACACACGCTTCAAATTTCAAATAATTTGGATTTGTAGAAAATAAATTAAAAATAAAACACTACAGGGTAACTGTGACCATCTGATGAAGTTTAATAGTGATGAGAGTAGGTGAAATCACTATTCATTTTCACCTATAGGCATTGGGTAAAGTTTTCCTGTATATATAATGGATAGTGATGTCATCTACCCTCATTGCACAATCACAGTTGTCCGATAGTGTTTCATTTTTAATTTTTTTTCTACATATCAGAATGATCTGAAATTTGGAACGTGTGTACATATTAGTGAGTCACACCTAATAAAAATATAAAAAAAATAATTCATAAAATAATTGATCAAAATACCCCTGAAAGTTTGGGGGTATTTTGGTCAATTAATTTCATGTAAAATATTTTTTTTGATATTTTTTATAGATTCATCTATATTTTGTGAATGCATGTTCTAAATTTCAAATCCTTTTGATTTGTATAAAAGAAATAAAAAATAAAACACTACTGGACAATTGTGACCGTGCGATGAACTTTGGACGGTGATGAGGTAGGCAGAATCAAAATCACTGTTCATTTTTGCCTATAGGCTTTTTTTTAGTATCTACACTTTTAGAGTTTTATGATCTAGACCTATAAATTCAAAATCAATTTTTTTTAAAAAAAAATTGTTTATCTAATGATAATCAAGCTATCTACAAATTTGCAAAAGGAAAAAAAATCATTGCACGTCCTAAATCTAAACATCTCACTAAATGGGTGGACTATAATAATTGGGATCAAAAAAATTGGAGTCAAACAACTTGCCCTAACTTAGTTTTTAAGGACTCTTTCCTTGCATTATAATAGAACTATTGCACGAAGTTACTCCCAGCTATTTACCATTGATAGAAGGAAGTTGAAATCCCTCCTAGCGATGGATGTCCAATCGAAAGGCATGGGTGTATCACGAAGTTTGAAAATTTTTGTTTTAAACTTTGAGTTTAGTCAATGACATATGTACAATTACCCAATTTAAAATCTGATGGACTAGGGTAACTGTAACTTCTTTATACTGAAAATAAATGGTATCTTTTTATACATTTTCATATGTATATATAGGGAAAATATACAATGAGATCATTTATATTTGGTATATGGAGGTCATAATTAATTTTAAACTTTGGAGTGAAATTAGGTAGCGACATTTACTCTATTGACTAGGCTCAAAGTTCAAAAGAAAATTTCTCAAACTTTGTGACACACCCAAGCCATCAGATTTCACAGGTAATTGTTATAAATAATTATGTCATCCTTATACCAAAGGTAAATGTTTATATATATATATATATATATATATATATATATATATATATATATATATATATATATATAGTACGTCCACTAGCTGACCGCTATAGCAAACGCCAATGGCCCTGATTGAATCTAGGTTGATCTGCCGGTCACGACGTCTTTTCAATTTTTGAATTTTAATTTTTTTTTCTATAAATCCAAATCACTTGAAATTTTAGGTGTATATTCTTCTCATCAAGGCGCACCTAATAAAAATATAAAAAATAATAATCCAAAATAAAATTGACCAAAATACCTCCAAATTTTTATAGGGGTATTTTGGTCAATTTATTTCATGCAAATTTTTTTTTTTTGTTTTTCCGAAGATTCACCTAATTTTTATGTACACACGTTAGATGATTCTAATTTATAAAAAATAAAATAAAATTCAAACACTACCGGACATCCATGATCATCAGATCGGCCCAAATTCAATCTGGGCCATCGGCGCTAACTATAGAAGTATGCCATTGGGCTGATAGGATATTTTCCCTATATATATATATATATATATATATATATAAGATGTTAGGTTGAGCCCATTCGCTCACAGGAAAAAATGAACCTAATGGCCCATATAAGATGCTAGGTTGAGCCCATTAGTTCACAGGAAAAAATGAGCCTAATGGCCTAGATTGAATCTACGCTGATCTGACGATCACCGATGTCCGGTAGTGTTTAAATTTTAAATATTTTACATGAAATAAATTGATCAATATATATATATATATATATAGAAAAAAGCTTGGGTGAGCCCACTAGCTTACAGGAAAAAATGAGCCCAACGGCCGAGTTCCTCTCTCTAAGAAATTTCAAGTACTTTCTCTTTAAAGCTTAAGATTTAATATGATTTTTCTTAAAACAATTTTGGGCTCGTTTCTATCTCTAAAACGTTTCTAGTTACTTTCTCTAAAGTTTGATATAGTTTCTCTCTCTAAAATTTTTAGATATTTTATCTTATTGGCATTTAATTTCCTTACTAAAAAAAGCTCCATGTACAAAGCAATGGTATATAAGTGTCCAATTTTGTTGAGTACAATGATAAATTAATTCATAATGTGAGCACTCTAACATAATATATATATATATATATATATATATATTAATTATAAATCATAAATAATGGATTCGCGTGTGAATATAATACTCAAAAAATGCAGTTTTGCTTTCTTGCAAAGTGGACTATTTTATATTAAAATATTTTACCATAGGTGTTTTCATGTCTTTTTCCCTTCCCAGACGTGGAAGGCAATTTTACCATGAAAATATTCACTAGAGAATTTTTCCACACCATCTAGATACGTGTTTATATTTCACGTGATAGTCACTAAGTAGTAGCATTTTTTTGCATGAGATGTATTATACCAAAAGGTTTCATATGCAAAATCTTGTTAAACTATTACTAACATGGGAAATTTATGTATAGATCGGGTTTTTACATTGTTGTAACGGGATGACTCAAAAATAGGTTGTTACTGTCTTCAAGGACAAATACATGAATTTTTTATTTTTTTTTTGCCAAGTTTGCCATCGGTCCGATTTTTCAAGTATCATACCGCTTGATTTTCATAAAAAATTCAACAAAATGCGGTCGGATGGTTCTAACATCAGACCGCTTGGTTAACCTACAAAATGTAACAGAATATGGTCCGATGTTAGAGCCATCAAACCACTTGATTTTCAAAAAAAATATCAAACAGAATGCAGTCTGATGATTCTAACATCGAACCATTTAGTTAACTAAGAAAATTCAACAGAGTCGAGTTCGATGTTATAACCATCGGAGTGCTTAATTTTCATGAAAAATGTCAAAGCAGAATGCAGTTCGATGGTTCTAACATCAGACCACTTAGTTAATTACGAAATTCAATAGAATGAGATATGATGTGAGAGCAATCAAACCGCTTGATTTTCATAAAAAATGTCATAACAAAATATTGCCTGATGAATCGAACACCAGATCACTTAGTTAACTTACAATCGGTCCCATGACAAAAAATAAAAAGTATCAGGATTACCAAACGGTCCGATGTTTGAAAAATCAGACTAAAAAAAACTTGATAATAAATAAATAAATAAATAAAATTAAAGATCTATCCTTACGGGGTAATAACGGTCTATTTAGGGAACAATCTGTTATAATGGTACGTAAATTTCCCTACTAAAATTGATTGGACCCTATTTGAACTTTAACGAGGCTTGTAGAAATATATCTTCACCTCGGGTTTTTCAGAAATAATGCCGCAACGAATCAAATTGCATTATGAAAAATCTTAAACCCCTAACAAGGATGAAGGCTACCATGGATAACCTAATGTTCTTGCCTCGGCTTAAGGACATTTGTGAGAGAAAGAGTCATAATCAATTTAGAGCAACGGAATTTATTAAAGGAACTGCGGATAGAGCCAATACAATTTGCTTCCGCGGATCACGGAATCTTTCGGAACTTCAGAAAGTTTTGAGTTGTTTCCGATTTACAAGTCCTAATTTCTTTTGAGTTTGGAGTACCCTTATCAAGTATTTCCTTTTTGAGACAGAAACGGTTAGGTCGACAGAGAGAGGTAGATGGGTAGAGAGAGAAGGGGAACTTTCAATCTGATATTTTCAAATTGATTTGAAAATATGTTCATTACTCGCCCCCGAAAGAAAAACAGAAAAAAAAAAAAAAACTTATTTTCATTATCTTTTTGTATTTCAGTAATCCAAAGATTCCTAAATTCACTTCTATTTGAATCCATAATTTTTTCTCTTCTATACATTAAATAAAGAAGTATTGTCAAATTCAAACAAAAATCTCAGATTTCACATTAGTAATCCAAACAAATATTTACTGACAAGAGGAACAATGTACATTGTAACAATCAATAACCAAAAAAACTAAAAAGAAAAATGAAGACAATAAATTGTCAAAGAATAAATCAATACTTACGGTTGCTCAAAATTATAAGAATAGAACAAAAAATTAATTAAACAAATAAAGAATCTTAGAAAAAAGATGACAACAAAAAAAAAGTTTTCATTGATCATCATCCTTGTCTTCTTGGACACAATTTGCTTCTTTAACCAAATATCGGGCAGGAGAAATATTATTGAGAAAAGAAAGAAAGAAATATCGGCTACCAAATTCACTAATTTGCATACAAGGTAGATGAAATTGGTTCCAAAACTAGAGGAGTCAATCTTATATTACTAAAGTAATTAGGAATCTTCATCTCCAACAGTAAAAAAAAAAAATGAGAAAAATAAAATTACTGATATCTTCATCTTGTCCATGGACAATGTTACTCTGAGCACAAACCATGTCGGCAAATTGGACACAATTGATTGCACTCGAGCCACTTGCCTATGTAGTCTTCATGATATTGATGCAAACAAGGCATTTCCCTTACATTACTAGCACCATTGTTTAACTCGGACATGCATACAGCACATACATCTTCCTTTGTCTCTATCACTTCTATTAGCTTAAAGGAGTCCACCAAAGAGACCCAAGATCGAAGAGAATTCTCGAGCTTATTTTGAATTTCAGATACGAAGATCTCCAAAATCTCCAATTCTAAGTCACCCGCTTCATCATTCACCCTCAACCAAATAGTGAAACTCTATTTTTCTTGGGGCCCATTGGGATTAGCACGAAGCGCCTCGGCTGCACCAAACATGTAGGCTGCTGCGATCTTACCTAGGCTAGGTATCACCAGGTCTACATGCTTGAGTTCTTTGTGCATGAGGAAGATGATATCTTCTAAGGTTGTCGGCATGTTTTAAGCAGTAGAAACCATGAAACATTTTCTTTCCTTCATTCCAACTCTTAGTCTAATGATGAGTTTTATAAGTAGGTGGTGAGTGTTTCTGTGGGGTGGGTAGCAGGTGAGAATGAGTTTTAGTCTTACATAGGTCAAAGCGGTTGTGCCGTGGTTAGGCAGAAGAGTTAAGAAAGAGGAAGGCATGGCTACTGCAATGAAGAAGACAAAAACAACTAGAGATGGGAGATGAAATAGAGAAGTAGAGAGTAAGAATAAAGTTGATACAGTTAAAGCTGAAACTGGGCAGAGAGAACTGAATAAAGTTGAGAAGAGAGAACAAGGGTGAGGAAGGTGATTTTGAAACAGGAGAGACAGAATTAAATAAAGTTGAAATAATGAGAGAGGTTTCTAATGCGTCCTTAAAAAGGAAGAGAGAAAAACAAGGAGAGATGGGATTAAAAAGATAGAAGAATAAAAAAAAGACAAAGATTGTCTTAAAAAGGAAGAAAGTAATAAGACGAGAAGCTGCGTCTATATCTTGACAAAAGGGAGGGAGCGGTTTCCTTTTCTTCTTTCCTGATATGTAGATTTCGTTTAGTTGATGAGATAAAGGAGTGAGAGGGTTCCTTTCTTTCTCTCTTCAAATATTAATTAGCGTTTCAAGAAAGAGGGAGATAATTCCTCGTTGTTGAGATAGAGAAAGAGGTGTCTCCACTTTTGACCGATAGCTGCCGGGGATTTGTAATGTTAAAGAGATGATAAGATACACGATAGGGATTAGCGACAAGTAGGAAAACAGATTTAAGATTGAACTATCTCTAAATCAAGATTTATACAAGTCCTAATTACTTTCTGAAAGTTGATTTTTAATGGGCTATTTATTTCTTGCTGTTCTCGATATTGGATTTTTCTTATGTTTTAAAAATAGAAAATGGTTTGATTGGGCTGTAGCCCTATCAAAATAAGTAAAGCCTCACCTCATAATTCACCAAAAATTACAATTCAAGCATTGGAAAACTTTTACATGGATCATCACCATTTGAACAAATTAGTTGTCAAAAAAAAAATTATGATTTTCAACCCAAAAAATATGTATATTGTAAAAAATTATCTAAACCATCCATTTCACCCTCAACCCTAAGAATTGCAAATTATTAATAATTGTAAAAGCTAAGAAATGCAAATTAAAAAATTGGAAATGTAATGTTTAATTATAAAAACTAAGAACTGCAAATTATAGAGGGAGATCGGTAGAGCGAGAACTGGAACTTTCAGTCTGATATTTTCAAATTGATTTGAAAATACGTTCATTATTTGCCCCAAAAAAAAAAAGAAAAAAAAAAAAAAACTTATTTTCATTGTATTTTTGTTCCTAGAGTTCGGCATGAAAAGGAGTTACGAGGCAAATCGTTCCCAATTTAAATTTGAATTCTTTAACCAAATATCTGACAAGAGTAAAAGAATATTTTTCCATTTAAATTCATGAAGTTTTCTTGAAACCCTAAACATTAAACAATTTAAATTTTTTAATTTTTATTTTTAACATAAAGCACGATGGAATCTCATTCTTGAAATCATAACTAATATAATCCCAAGAAAGATACTTGGAAACATATCCACAGATCAAATGGATAGTAAATTATTGATGCCAACCAAGTTTGGATAACCAAATTATTGATACCAACCAAGTTTGGATAAGCATGAAAACTATGCGTAGCATTAAAAATTCAGGTTTTTCCTATAAATATGGCAAGGTATTCCTGCTAAAGCAGTAAGGCAAACTGAATACAACAGCTTGAAGCGAAGAGTAGAAAAGGAAAGGAAATGGAGAATTCAAACGTCCTTGCCTTTCTCGTCGCATACTGCCCGTAACTGCGAGCATTGCTCAAGCAAGGTTTAACCTAACCTACCCCAAATGCTTTCTCCTTTAATGGTATCCAAGTTAGGGATGAAGGTGAATTTTTATGTTATTTTTTATCTATCAAAAATATATACATATATGCATTAATCATCAGGCTTAGAGAGAATCTACACTCGTGAGGGTCATCTCTATGGAATCCATGGTTGATTGAGCTTAAACTACTATTTGATTCTCGTTTCTCATTGTCATGTCTCTCCCATAGTTTTTGAGAGCGAGAGCTTCAGATCGACAACTGCCCAAAGCTCCGGAGCTCGGGAATGAGATCTTGTAAGGGTAAAAGTAGTAGATTGAGATCCCGTATGAACAGAGAGCATGTTCCCAATACATCAGGTTCTAGTTCCTTATTTAATGGTACGCGTTCCATATCAAATGGGATCATGCTCCCATATTCATTAGGATCGCACTCCCATTGAAAACAGGATCGCCCCCATCTAAGAATGACCACGTTCCTATTTAGAAAGGATCAAGTTTTAGTCCGTGCTACCATTGCATAACTCTACTTTTATGAAAATTTGGCTTAAAATAAAATTATTTTATTTTAAAAGTTAATTTTATTTAGGAAAATAAAATGTAGGGTTGGAGTTCTAGGAACATAGCGATTGCACTTTTAAAGTAAATTTTGGGAGCGGGGTTCTAATTTATTCATGAAAGAGATCTACAATTTTACAGAACGTGTTCCGTGCGACAGTGGGATAAAGATCCTTTGTGCATGAGACAGTGGGATCGAGATCCTTTATTTTTTAAAAAAATTAAAATTCCTTATTTTTGTTCTTTATTTTTTATTTTGAAAATTTTTCTTCTTGAAATGTAATTTTGATGCCTCTACTAAATGAGTATGGTCTCATAAATACAGGTCTTACATTTACTCCCAGTTAGGATTACCTTCTCAATCTTTTTTTTTGAGATCGGGTATTTAACTTTGCAGCAACATTGGTCACATTGTAGACCTCTCACTTTTGTAGCAATTTATTTATTTATTTTTTAATATTGACTTACGACCTTGGTAAGAATTGAACTCTATGTTGTGCGTGAAAGTTCTAAACTATATGTTGTGACCTCCTTGTACTAAAAGTAAATGGTCTGAATTGTATAGAATCCCATTAAATATGTTGATATTTTTGTTACATTTTAATTAACCACAATCTTATATTGTGGGCGGTAATTTTTTTTACTTTTGTAAAATAATGTTATACTTTGGTTCACATTTCTTGTTATTTGCTAATTCCTTCTTGTATTTAGTTTTGTTGTTGTTTCATTTTATGCTCCCAATAAATCTATGGTATGTTTCGTTCTATGAGAAGAGAGTAAGCATTGTTGCTGGATTTATTGAAGGGAAAAGTTTATATAGAGCCGAGGCTAAACAATCAAATTTGAGCCTACCTAAAATATATCTCTAGAAGAGGTTGTTTTGATGCCTAAATATCTTCAAATTGATCATCTCAACATCAAGATGTATGGACATGAGAAAAAAAATGTACGGCAAGTTTTGGAAATAGTATATTTTGTAACTCATTTTTAGAATGTCAATTTTCAAGCTTTTCAAGTTTTCATAGATATGTCGATCTACAAAACTTTTGAAGCTTTAAATTTTATAAATAAATGTGAAAATATATATTTTAAGGCTATCACAAAGATTTTCAACATTGAAACCACATTTTTCGATACTATTTGAAGGTAGCCTCTAATTTGATTGTTTAGAGCCTAGGCTCTATACAAACCGCACCCTTTATTGAAAGTTTCAAAACAAATTGTCAAGTATTACACGAATGACACTAGTAATGCTATAAAATTATTGTTTAATATAATTTGATGGCTGTAACATATCTATATAATAGCTAGAAATCATAATCATATACTGTGTCATCTTTATGCATTCAATTTTTTAATTATATTACACCAAATCCGAAATATTCACAATTCTACAACTTGCCTTAATTTTTTGTGATCCCTTTTTTTTACCCGATTTTTTCCTCCGTCTTTATGAAATAAAACTGATTTATTACGATGTTTTGGTCTTCTAATATTTTATTATTCCCCAACTTGCTATCTATGGATCCAACCATAGGACACGTCTCTCTCTCTCAATTATATGAAAATTATCTGTAATAGTTGAATACTATATATCTATATCTTTTGATTTAAGTTTATACAAGTAAAAACCCACATGATTTTAAGTTCATCTCTCGTAGGCATTTTGATAAATTTCTCTTTATGCACTGAACTAAGTTCAAATCTACGGGATCTATATTTCAAACAATCACATAGTTGTAGAAAAAATGTTTAAAAAAACTAAAAAAAAAAAAAAAAAAAGCAACTTGGAAGAAAGAAATACCATATACCCAGAAATCTTGCTGGCATTTTGATCATTTTTAATATCCAATTATCCATTTTTATCAATGATAAGTATAGATTTCCTAAATTTAAATGAAAATATCTATATAAGGTCGCAACATTATGCTATTGAAGTAAGGTGCACCTCAAGAAGTAACTGTTACAATGTTGGAGAGCCCTCCATTAATCATCTCGACTTTGAGATGTGCGGATACAAAACCAAAAAATAAATTTCAAGTTCTAAAAATAGCGTATCTCCTATTTTAAAGATTTTTATGTATTTATAGATTTACTCGATTGGTAGTATTTTTTATATTTTTAAACACAAAACATACCAGGAACACTTGCACAAGGAGCGTCCTTGCAGCACAGATCACCTCCTAGCAAGTCTGAAACATAAAAATAGCTCAAATTCATCTCCCTCCTTTACACAATATATTTTGAAAGCATAATTCAATACTTGTGACCGTGAATAATCCATGGATGGGAGTGTTATCATTGTCCAACCATTGATTCGAAGGTGATAGAGACCCTTAGTTACTGGGAGCACTGAACTATGGTGACGTTCTTGCTCCGGAATGCTGCTCCGGCCTTTTATGACCGGGACCTCGACTGGAACTCATTTTAAAGTTTTCACGCATGCTTCTATTTATAGGATTCTCCATCCATGCACAAAGGATCTCGATCCCACGATTGCACGGAACATGTTCATTAAAATTGTAAATCTCGTCCTTGAATAAAATAGAACAGCTCTCCCGGAATTTGTTTTAGCAGCGCAATTCCCATGTTCTCGGAACTTGATCCCTATGTTCTTAGAGCTTCCTAAAAGAAATTTTTGTAATGAAAATTAACTTTTAAAATAAAATAATTATGTTTTAAGCCAAATTTTCATAAAAAGTGGAGTGTTGCGATGGGAGTGCGAACTATTCATGCACGAAATGCGATCCTTCCTTGAATGGAGCTCGATCTTTCCAAATAGGAACACGTGCATTCTTAGATGGGGGCGCGATCCTGTTTTCAATGGGAGCGTGATCCTAATGAATATAGAAACACGATCCCATTTGACATTGAACACATACTCAATAAATAAGGATCTAGAACCCGATGTATTGGGAACATGCTCCATGTTCATACGGGTTCTCGATCCGCTACTTTTACCCTCACCGAAACTCGTTCACCAAGCTTTGGATCTTTGGGTGAACGAGCTCCGGAGCTTTTACTGTTGCTGGAGCTTTTAGTGAACGAGCTCCGGAGCTTTGGCCGTTGCTGGAGTTTTTGGCCCAAATATCTAGAAAAATCAAGTCTCACACCCATGTGATAATTTTTTTAAAGATCCTTGCCAACTTTAATGGTAATCATTTAGGGTCCTACACACATGGGTGGAGGAGGGTCCTATAGGATCATTACTCATATATATATATATATATATATATATATATATATATATATATATATATATATATATATTTTAATAGATAATAAGTAACATAAAAATTCACCTTCATCCCCAACTCGGATACCATTAACCCCGAAAGCTGAAAGCATTTGGGGTAGGTCCTTGCTTGAGAATTGTTCAAAGAAACGGTCAGGATGTTCACGTGAATAGCATGGACATTTGAATTCTCCATTTCCTTTCCTGCTCTTCTCTTCAAGCTGCTGTATTTTGCTTTAGCAGGATTGCTTTGCCATATTTATCGGAGAAACCTGAATTTTTAATGCTATGCATAGTTGAGAGACACTAAGAGGAATAATATATCATGCTTATCCAAACGTGGTTGGCAGCAATAATTTACTGTCCATTGGATCTGTGGATCTGTTTCCAAGTATCTTTCTTGGGAGTATATTGGTTATCATTTCAAGAATGAGATCATTTCCATCATGGTTTAAGTTTAACAAAAATAAAAATAGATTAACATTGTTTCCAATTTAATGTTTAGGGTTTCAAGAAAACTTCTTGAATTTAAATGGAAAAATATTCTTTTACTCTCGAGTAAGAGCAACAAAATTCTTAAATTTTTGCTCCCAAGATTGCAATATTTGTTGAAGTGTGTTTATCTTCAACT
Organism: Amborella trichopoda; assembly: GCF_054954075.1. Taxonomy (NCBI): domain Eukaryota; kingdom Viridiplantae; phylum Streptophyta; class Magnoliopsida; order Amborellales; family Amborellaceae; genus Amborella; species Amborella trichopoda. The sequence goes on from NC_142339.1 coordinate 14,120,079, forward strand.
ATAACAAATCGAGGGCAACCTACGCAAACATATGCATATACACACACATATTTAAAATATTTGATTGTTAGACTATTTATCTTCTGTACATGGAGGTCACAATCGTTCTTGTCCCTTAAATTTCAAATTGGGTGGTTGTAAGAGTGTCATTGAATACATATAAAGTTCCAAACAAAAAAAATCTTAACTCACCGCCAAGCCATCCAATTTGCCATCTAATGAGTAGGAATGGTTGTAACCTCCATGTATAAAAGATAAATGATCTTTTTGTAGTCGGCCATCAATTTGACATCTGATGAATAGGAATGATTGTGACCTCCATATACAAAAGATAAATGGCCTTTTTATATATATGTATATACACACATATATGATATATATATTATATTTTTTGAAATATATATTTTAATAAATTTTCCTATGTATCTATGGTGTATATATATTAGAAAGGGAAAATATCTCTATAGACATCATTTTCAACTTCCATTTCTCTATTGACCTAAGGTTTCAAATCATATCTTACTACATAGAAATTCACTCTTTTATATCTTCTAAACCCCTAAGCATATTTTATTAATTTTTTATTAATTGTTTTGTCCCAAACAACCTAAAAAAAGTCATTGTTTCTAAACCCCTCTCTCTCTTGTCATGATTCCCTTTCTCTCTCCCCCGATTAACCTACCAAACCTCTCTCTCTGTCTATCTCCCCTTCTAAAACGACCACCACAACCACCATTGAAACCCGAAAGAGGTTAGAGAGAGAGAGGTTAGAGCTTAAACTGGGCAGTGGAGTTTATTGACGGAGGCGCTACAAGAGTAGGGTAGCTTGGCAGTGAGCGAGGTGTTGTTCTTGATGCGGTGGTTGGGTCAGTGGAGTATTTGATAAGGATGCATAAGCACTTTTCACTCTTCTCCACCACCTGCTTCAGCACCCTGCAGCAGTCCTTGGTGGGCGCCGCCGCCTCCCCCTGCACATACAGGAGCCACATTGCCAGCCCTGTCAGCTACTCCGTGCACTCTTTCCTGTCCTCTGCCATGTCACCTCCCACTTCCCCTACCCCTCCTAAAATCACCACCACCTCCTCCCACTTCCCCTCCTCCCTTACCTAAAGAGAAAATCCCAACTGAATCATAACACATAACAGAAACCCCTTGAAACCCACCTCAAGAAAATCATCAAAGCTAGATTGGCCGGACTTGGAGCTGCCGATGAGAACTCCGGTTACTGCTGAAGAATTGCGTCAGCTTGAGCATGCCAAAAGCGAGCTTTCAAGCTAGACTCAATGATCTATTATCATCGATTTTATTTATTTGGAGGCTTTTTGTATTTATGAATCTCTATCTTTTTGTAACTTGGCCTTTCTTTGGAATGAAATTTTTTTTATCATTTGAGCTTTGGCTGCCATTTTTTTTTCTCTTTTCATGTTGCAAACCCTGAAAAATTAACAAGCTGCAGCAGCTGGGCAACCATAGGGCAAATGTAGTTTGGTGGGGTGCTCTGACCTCAGGAACATGCATTTTAGCATGTTGATCTCGCTAGAAGATTGTTCCGTTGTCAGCCAAGCTTTAGAGTAAAGGAGCCTATCTTTGTCTGAGGAATGTGCAAGAGTACACACTCTGTCGTTGACAAAGCAAGCCTATGGTTGCCGTTGAAGAACCATCTGCTTGCCTAATGGGACCAAAGAGCATAGGCCGGTGGGACTTACTTTACTTTGGTAAAGTAACCATTCTAGTAGAGAAATTGTCATTGATTTGAGCTTGTTCCCGTCTGAAAGAATCATGAACTTCTCAATCGTTTCTCATGTCGATCATGGGAATTCGACTATGGCCGATAGGCTTTTGGAGCTCACTAGAACTATCAAGAAAGGGCTTGGTTAGCCACAATACCTCGATAATAAATTCTGGTGACCCATTGCAGGCCGAGAGTAAGAACAAGAGAGAAGCTAGAGAGAAGGTGGGTAAGAAGAAGAGAGAGAATTCTGAACATGACCACTCTAGAGAGAGAAACATGTCAGGCGAGAGATTGAAACACGTGAGGAGAGAGAGTTAGAAAAAAGATGTCTTTAATAATTTGTTTGGGCTAAAAGTTAGAACAAGAAAAGGTAAAGTTATTTGAGGGGTTAGAAGATAGGTTTTGAAATTTTGGGTTCAAGAAGAAATGAAAGTTGAAAATATGGTCTATGGAGATATTTTTTAATATCTTTTAAAATAGTTTGCTAGGTTCTAGGCCAACACCCAAACTGGGTTGGGTTTGCATCCAAAATCCTAGATGCGGTTTGAGACAGGTTCAGGCAGGGTCCAGGTTGACACAGACCCGACCTGACCCATTGCCACCCCTACTATAGCTCCTCTCATGCTTTCATGCTCTCTCATTCACATTCTCTGGGATTAAAGCCTTAGGAGTATCTTTTCAAAGCTAAATTTGATAAAAATAAGTGTGCAATATAATAGGGAAGAAAAAAAACTAATTATTCTGCTATTAAGTTCATATCCGTTTTCACAAATTCTTTAAAATCACCAAGTAGTCATAATTCAGATCTTGGGGATCTAAAATTAAACATTCTTCAAGTCTGGTTGTATTTTTAATTTTAGAAATCAGAATTCAAAAACCCAAAATTTATGTAAAAAAATTTTACCTTTAAAATTCCAAAAAAAAAAATGTGTATAATCGATTAGCAATATTTTGGATTCAAAATCTAAATCTTTGGATTTTCGATATCTGAAAATAGGTAAAACCAAAATATCAGATTTTCAGATTATGAATATCAAAAAAAAAAATTTAAAAAAATCCGGAGAATATTGTGTAAAATTGGGAAAGTTGTGTCATCCACCTCCAATGTTTCATATATTAGTGAAACTTTGGATTTTCAATCCGAAAATAGGAAAAACGTAAAATGTGTATAATTGGGAAAGTTGTTGTGTCATCCACCTCCAAGATTTCATATATTCAAAAACGTATATTGTGTAAAATTGGGAAAGTTGTTGTGTTATCCACCTCCAATATTTCATATATTAAAAAATAGGAAAAACCTAAATTTCAAATTTCCAGATGTCGGATTTCTATGATCGGAACAGAAATAATTTAAGAGTATGCATAATTTCTGATATTGTATAGGTGAAATGCGGGCAATTTAGTTATTTTGAAAAAAGTGTGAAAATGGGTATGCAAGCAATAACGGATTAATTACTGTAAATTATATAAGATATGCACATAAATTTTTCATTTTTTTTAAAGAAAATTTTATAGATAGTGTCACCCTCATATAAAGCATATGGGACCTCAGCTCTCAGGCATCCAATTTGTGTAGACGATTGGGATGAGTTGAGTTACAATCACAAGTTGGCTTTTGAGCATAAGACCTTGATCCAATGGCTCATAGTTTTTTATTTTTATTATTTTGTATAAATTAATTTTGAGCATAATTTAGGGTCTGCAGACATTGAATATGGGCGAGCGTGATGATAATAGCTAAAAAGCAGTACTAGCAATGAAATAAGAATGCCCTTGACAGTTGCAAGGGCTTTTGGTCATTTAATTTTATTAGAAATGTTTTATTTTTTATTTGTTCTAGGTGCCCTCCAATAAGTTGAGGGGACATCCCTAATTACAAGAAAAATATAATATAATAAATTAGAAATCAAAACTCTATTTTTATATTGTATAGATCATCTGGATGAAATCGATATGTTTTTGTATAAATTTGGGTTTCAACACGCCTTTATTTTTTAAAAGGAAATTTTTTATATATGGTAGGTACTTTAAAATGTAGAATTAAAGATGCACCTAAAAAATCCGTCGGGAAAGTTTGTTTTAATATTGAAAAAAACTCTCTAATTAATCATCTCGATATCGAGATGTATGGGATTTTGAGTCCCAGAAATAGTGCATCTTGTAACACATTATTTAAAAATTTCCTTTTCAAGATTTTGATATATTTATAGATCTACTTGATTTTAACTATTTTTGAAATTTAAAATTTTATGATTACATATTGAAATAGATTTTGAGATATCCTAAGAATCTTTTACACCAAAATCACGTATTATGATAAAATTGGTGGTTGGACGTTGAAACCCTATAGAAACCACCCTTTCAAAATGGTTGCAATTTTGTAGGGTTTTTTTTTTTTCTCATACAAACACATATGCATGGGATAGTTGTTGCATACTCCCGGGTCCCATGTAATTTCTCACACTCCATTAACCATCTTGACAGTATTTCTCTTACCACAAGGAATTGTCTTAAGAGACCAAATGAAGACCTTAATAAAATAAAGCTCTTGAAATGATCTGATTTGACGATGCATCTAACTGAATTGTTGCCATTTGTTGATATTTTATATCCTTTCAAGCATTTTTTTTTCAAACATGTTTGCCAGGGTCAAGATGATGATAACACGAGTGAATACTTATGGAACTTCACTAATGACTATTTTGAACTTCACTCATGGATTGGAACTTCACTAATGACTATTTTGAACTTCACTCATGGATTGTATACGATGGGACCATTTATCTTTAATACAAGAAGGTCACAATTATTTTATTTTTTTGATGAATGTTATGAGCTCATATTAAATAGATGCTTAAAAATCATGATATTACAATGAAGGTATCAAATCAGAAGAGATAAGCATAGAAGGAAGATGAACTCCAAGCATAGCGAGACCATCTGCTACATCATTAGCCTCACGATAGGTATGGCAATAAGAGACCCGTAGGCTAGGCATAGCACAAGCATCCCGGATTTTGACTCAGAGGTCATGTAAGGACCAAGAGATCCTCTACTCCTACCTATACCATTTAACAAAATTCGAAGAATCTCTTTCGATAAAAATGTCTCTAGAGAAGCCCCTATCATCAATAATTTTTCAGTCCATGTAATTGGGAACTCATTTCAGCTTCATTAGCCGTGGTGGAGCCACAAGGACAGGCAAGAGAATAAAACTAACCCCTCATGATTACGAAGAAGATCACCAATACCAGCAGGGTCTCGATTACCTAAAGAGCTACAATAAAAAATGAGTTTGAGAAAACTTTCCAAAAGTAACTTCTAAGTCCAATGAGGACGCCCCAAAGAGGAGAACGAGAAAACTATGTTTATCAAATTGACAAAAAATGTCAGTCTGAAGAACACCCCGACCTTCTGGAGTGAAAGACAACCAGTCCCATAAAGATTTTATGATACGATCTTTAACACCATCAATACTTAGAGAAGCCCCATCAAAAGATATTACGATACGATCTTTAACACCATCAATACTTAAAGAAGCCCCATCAAAAGATATTTCGTTACGTTGTAAATCTGCCACAGAATAGTAGCTCTAATGAAATCTAATAGCTTATAACCTTAATATCACCTCTAAGGAGGATACAATTACTCAGAAGTTATAACCATCTGATGTGAAATATGATAGTTTGGGTGTATTACATACTTTGAGAAAATGTTTTTTGATGGATTAATTACAACCACCCAATTTCACATCCAATGATCAAAATTTTTGTGACCACCTTATACTAAAGACAAATGATGTCTGTGTGTATGTGTGTGTGTGTGTGTGTGTATGTGTGTGTGTGTGTGTGTATGTGTGTGTGTGTGTGTAACCCTTCTAATAATAATTTCATGTCACTGTGTTATTATAGTATAATTAAACCATACTTCTAGAAAACCATGTTAGTGGCATTTTTATAACCCCAAATTGTCACACACACTATCATGATCCAATAATCAATACCAAAATTAAAAAGATCAATATACACCCTAGGAAAATGAGTTCCTTCTCAGAATGAATCTCCACTATCCATTTGATGAGTTTCATGATCTAGACCTACAAATTCAAATTCAAAATCAATTTTTTCTTCTTTAATATTGTTTATCTAGTGATAATAAAGCAATCTAAAACTTTAGCAAAGTAAAAAATCATTGCATATCCTACATCTAAGCATTTCACTAAAAAGCTCAAAAAGCACTTTTTAGATTTGTTTTAGAATTTTGCTTTTCTATAGTCGGTCAATAGAATAAAAAGAGTGTATATTAAAGGAAAAATTTTATATAGAGCCGAGGTTCTAAACAATCAAATTTGAGCCTAGCTCAAAAATTTCACTAGAAGCATCAAAATATTCTCAAATTGAACATGGGGTGATATAATCAAATTCTAGAAGGATCTCTATGTTGGGGAGTCAACTTTAGACTCCCCCTTCTCCAGACTCTTCTCTATAGCCCATAGAATCCAGAAACTCTCACCTAAGGTCGCGATTCCTATTTGGATTCGGTGACTCTGACAAGAAATCTTCACAAAATTCGTTTTTGTGCAGTTAGGAATCTTGATTCCAACACTTAGAGAATCTCGTTTCTAATATTTACTAATTGCCGATTCCTTAATTGATGAATCTTGATTCTATATTGTTGAATTTGGATTCCACTTATAATGATAGTTGATTCAATTCTTTTCGAATCCAGATTCTTGAACACCAAATATTGCAATTTGTAGATGCAAGAAACCACAAATTAATCGAACATTGAATCTTGCTTCCATCCTCATAGAATCTTGATTTGATTTTCTTAGAATTGTAATACCACAAATCAAATACTAATATTTTAGATGCACAAGGCTGTGACTTATGGATTAGTTCAAATATTTATGGATTTTGATTTAAGTAATTTGGAAATCGGTTTGGAGATGATTGTTTCTTGTAGTTCATATTCTCTAAATAATAATTCGATGAACACATTGTCGAATTATTGATCCATAAATCAACTTTCATACGCAATGCAAATGTTTGGAGTTAAGTTATTAAAAAGCATCATTCCAATATCTTTTGTAGGCAACAAAGGCAAGTATTACTTGGGTGTTGGAGTATTAAAATTAAGAGAACTTGGGCTTTGCAATATTAAAAGTTGAATACTTCTCATCTTCACCGCCAGTATCGAAGGCACGTACTGCAATATAAGCAACACCATGGCATAAATATAATCCCATTTTGAACTATAATAATGAAATCAAATCACATTTTAAAAATAGACGAGATGATATTTGTATCTTTTATAGACAATTTCCCTAAGTGGACTAGGAGTGTCTATTAATTAAGCTTAGTTTTGATTTTGTGTTTGAGGCTCAATAGTCAATACATTGACTTCAAATCTAAGAAAAGAGAACTTGGGCTTTGTAATATTAAAAATTGAATACTGCACATCTTCACCCTTAGTATTAAAGGCACATACTGCAACATAAACAACACCATGGCACAAATAAAATCCCATTGTGAACTATAATAATGAAATCAAATCACATTTTAAAAATATAGGAGGCGATATTTGTATCTTTTATAGGAAATTTCCCTAAGTGGACCAGGAGTGTCTATTAATTGACCTTAATTCTGATTCTGTGTCTGATGCTCAATAGTCTGTACATTGACTTCAAATCTAAGAAACCATTCTTCAAGTCTTAGAGACTTCTGATCTTCATTGCTTGATGAGGTTCTAAGTTGTTGAGGCATGAGATGCCGTTGATGTAGGGATCTTGACACTAAGGGGGTTGAAAAAGTTACAAATCTCGATGGCCCGGTGGATTGAAACCCGATTCCAAATTGATATGAATCTCGATTCCAAATGCATCAGAAACTCAATTTTAAAGATGTCATAATCTCTATTATGTATATGAAGGAATATCGATTGCATATGGTCGATTTCGAATAGGTTAGAAACTTGATTCTGAAGAGATCGGAAACTTAATCCCATATATGTAGGGATTTCTATTCCATTTCGGTCGAATCTTGATTTCTGTAATGTAGGAATTTCATTTCCCACAAGTCCCCTTGTACGTTGATTCCGAAAACAAGAATCTTCTAGCCAGCTGCTATTTCGCAGTTCCGATTCCTAAAATGAATTCGTAATCTCAGGCATTTAAACAACGATGCTATAACCAGCAATCACGAAAATATGATGAGTCGCTCATTTTAGGTCGTTGCGGACCAACATGCTTGGAGGCCAAGCTTTAAACGTAATCTCCAAGATGAGGAGTTGGTTGAGCTTATGGGTTTGTTGCTCCTTCCGAACCAATGCATTTGGCGAACTGGTACTCATTGTATGATTTGGATAGGGTTTGTGATTTCAGTGAACCCATGGTAGCGAGAAGGGGTCGTAGAAGGGGGATTTTCGTAGATCTGCTATGTGACTCCATAGATGACAGAATTGAGGAACTTGAAAGGCAAGTACAGCAGTTGGCGTAGCAGTACACGAGCCTCAATAATGGGCAAGACAGTCATCACCCAAGAGGATCACGAGTACAAGCCTTTTCATTTTCGTGCTCCGCGTTTGGAGTTGGGTAATGAGATAGTGACAGAAGACCTAGATGTGGGGAACATCACTCTAGGGTTTTCGATTTGAAGGATGATATTTTTTATTTTGACACAGATTGCATCGAATGTCAACAATTTGTTGATTGGAATTCACTAGCAATCTTCGACATATACTCAGATGAACAACAAGATTTTTTAGGAGATCCCATCTATGATAAGGATCAAGATGATGGTGAAGATATTTTGGAAGAGGGTGAAGAATATGGAGAGAAGGCAACAAGAGGACTGATCCAAATCATGGCTGTTGAAGATCTCATTAGTATTGAAGAGGTGGAGCACTCATCAATATTGAAGAGGTGAAAGCATGCTCGATTTAGAATATGCAAATTGTAGCCCTGATTCCTCAACCTACATATTAGGATCCATTTCTTAAGGAATTATTTTTACCACAAATAGTATATGAGCCAACAAAAAAGAAGCAGGTTGAAGATGTAGTTTTGATGTTAAATTCATCTTAGCACATTTCAAAACTTCATGATGAGTTTTTTCCAACCAGAGGAGAATGATGGAGGGCAAAATTATTTATTTTTAATTTCTATTCAATTTTAAGAGATGTATACTTAAATTTTAGTTTTAGGGTTTATTTCTAGGGTTTGTTAGTTTTTAGGAATTCTATGGGTTTTGTAGTTTTTTTTATTTATTTCAATGTTGGATCAGTTAGAGGCTTTTTAGATATTTTAATTAAAGTTATGGAGTGTAGTTTATATTTAAGTTAATTGTTAGAACTTTTTGATCAAAAGTTAATTGTATGGACATATATTTTCTAAAATAATAAGTCTTTGATATAAATAAAGGCATGGATGGGCTGTAGAGTCATTCATGTATTTCTCTTTAAAAAAAGAAAGACTGTCTTGTAAAAGAAGCCTAAGGCTTGAGCACTTGGTGGGAGAAAGCCTTAGGGTTTCTGTAAAATTACTTGTGTTTGACTTGTTTCTTGCTAATTTTATTGTTCCCTCAATTTTTCCTACATCACTGAGTTGGGAGTTTCCCATGTGATCTCCTGCTGCACTCTAATGTCAACAACCAACTGCCTTAGTGGTCTCAAGTCGGCCAGGTTTAGGTCTGCTCCCCCAAAATTCAGGCGTCAACCTGGTTGCCTATCTCCCTTGAGATTCTCACAGAGAACCAACTTCAAAGGAAGGGTGTGCAAGTACCTAAAAGATGCTTGATGTGCTCAAAGGCTGAGGAGATAGCAGACCACCTGCTCCCACAATGTCACTTAGCATATCTGCCCAGCCACTCTTCAATGCTTCGGCTGGAACTGGGTTTGGCCATACTACATTGAGCAACTGTTCCAGGCCTACTATTCAACTCCCTTCCCAACCTCAAGTCTCCTCCTTTGGAGATCTTCTAGCCTGGCTATCCTATGGGTGGTCAGGCTCGAACGAGGCTCCTGGATCTTTGTGGGCAAACAACAGTTGCTGCGATCGTGCTCCCATGTTTCAAGAAAGGGATCTTCAAAGTATCTTGATTTTTTAATTTTGGAAACTCGAGATCCCTAACATCTTCAAAGTATTTCGATTTTTTAATTTTGGGATCTCGATTTCCTCTGTTAGGAATCTTGATCCCCACTATTAGGGATCTCATTCTCGACCTTGAAGACTAAGATAACGATCAAAATGATGTTTTTTGGGCCAGCTAGTAATGAAGCCATACTTTTATCCTTTAATATAACTACATTGCTTGGGTTTATGAACAAAGAGATCCCTACTTTAACGAGTATGTATACTTTTAGATTATATGTACTCTTTAAGCTTCGAAGCAAGATCCTTGAAAGCTTGGAATTGAGATCTAAAAATATCTGGATCAGGATCCTCGAAAGGCTGGGATCGTGATCCCTAAGCTATGAATTGTATGGACATTGCTCCCAACCATGGGGATGTTCTAGTCTTTCACTATCCCACCGCTCCTGATCCTGATATCACTTCCAATTCTCTTCCAGTCCCTTCAACTATTTGGGAAACCATCAGTAAGAGTAAGAGTGTATGGAGGATAATGTCTTGGTTTTAACTATCTGTTGGGCCAGGAATATCAAAGAGTTTCGGACTGGGCACTGGGGACTTCCTACTGAATTGAAAGCATTACTTGTCCTACATGCCCGTGTCTATCTCTAGATCGAACATATAGATTCCTGCATGGTTAGATACCATCAAATTCAACCTTGAATTGCTCCCTGGGTAACGCTGGCACAGCTGGGATAGGAGGTTTGTTTAGAGACCACTTGGGAAACAACTTGCTCTCCTTCTCATGCTTGATCGAGGTGGCTACCTCAGTGATGGCTGAAGCAAAGGCCTTATGGGAAGGCCAAACTTTTGAATACTGTTTGGGGCCTCAACCTCTTGGCGGAATGAGATTTCCAAAATTTCATTGATTAGGCCTGCAAAAAACCCCCTTGCGCTTGGAGCCTAGACCTCAACTGTGACCAACTATTATTCAATCAGCCCCCTATAGATGGCCTTCAAACACCCTAGAGAGAAGCCAATTTTGAACCATACTCACTAGCAAAACTAGGAGCTGCAAGGCAAAACCTTGTAGTGTTGCCCACTAACCGATGCTTGCCAGAAACGCCTGCCCTTCAATTCCCTCTTTATCTTCCACTTTATCTATCCCCTCTTGCCACCCCTATTCTTTTTTTCCATAAATCTCACAGCATTGTAATTTGTATAATCTCAATCCCGCTGGCACATTTTTCTGTTGTGCCTGTTTCCCGTTACATGTACATCTACAGTACACACACACACAAGAGTCAAATGCACTAAAAAAATACAGTTTCATGGTTTTCAAAAAAAAAATACAGTTTCATGGTTTTCAAATTTTCAGGCACCAAATATTCCATGATTTTGTATTATTGTTTTTTGGTCAACCAGTCCACTTTGATGACAGTTAAATATCTTCTTTGGATTATTCTTCGAAGTTTTGGTTTGTTGGTGGGTTAATTGATAAATGATGAACCAAACTAGTGCTTTTCCCAAAAGCCGTAGATCGAAATCAGTGTTACTAAAACTGAAATTACAGGTTCAGTAGAGTTGTATTCATCCAATCCTTATTAGACTTTGATTATGTGGCCCACTGAACCGTTAAGCATGTCAGTTTGGCTGGTTGATTGAGAACACACTGGTTCTGGGATTGTGACCTCGGACCTCAAAGATATTAAGAATGGACAAGTGGTTGAGTTAGTTTGAATTGGCGTAAACCAGCTGTCTTCTGAACAATCCTGTTCAAAACTTAAAAGAAGTGCTGGATTGAATCAATTAATGATAGGCTGGTGAATTTTTATAGCTTTTAATAAGGGAAAATGTTTCTGTGACCCCAACAACATATAAGTTATATGCGACGCCACTTCTTGGCAATTCGATCTAAATCGAACGGCTACGATTGTTCCTATCATAATGTCAAGTCAAACACTGTTTTATTTTTCATTTTTTTTCTACAAAACATTTTTTGATGAAATTTTGGGCATCCCATAAAAAAATTAGGGTGAACCTAGAAAAAGTAAAAAAAAAAATATTTTATATAAAAATAAATAGCAAAAATGCCCCTACAATTTTCAGGGGTATTCTAGTAATTTTTAATCATGGGAAATATTTTTTTAATATTTTATCATGTGCGCCCTTGTTAGATCTATGCATGCCCCAAATTTGGCTTCAAAATTATTTGTAGAATAAAATGTAAAAATAAAAAATAAAACACCGTGAGCTGTTTGATCAAGATCTGATGTTTAAGTGCTAGCTTGCGACATTGTGACTCAAACCATCTCAGCCATCCACTCAGATCTGATGGCTGAGACCAGGGGTCACATAAACCATATATGTGGGTGGGGTCACATAGTAAGCCCTTCCTTTAATAAATGTAATATCAATTATCATTAAAAAGATGGGGAATGGTAGTGTCTGCTCAAATTCGGTGTTTATGGCATCTAAAAACCATTTACCACCTACAGACATCAGGTTTTATATCTTTTTACATAGAGGGGATGGTTACATAATATATATGCTTTTCCTTTTGTTTAATTTGCAAATCGAGTCTATTTTTTGTTGGTTGTGTAACTTAAAACCAGACTTGTGGCCTTATGAAACCAAATGGTACTGTTCTTGCACAAATTCTTAAGGCTGTGAACACAATACATGAGGAGCGTATCGTGCACTCTGACTTGAAACCTGCAAATTTCCTTCTCGTCAAGGGTTCGTTGAAGTTGATCGACTTTGGCATAGCCAATGCAATACAAAGCGATACCACTCACATTCAGCGGGATTCACAGGTTTTCTGTGTCTCTTTCTCTCTCACGTTTCGTCTCTTTTAGCATGGCATTCTTGGGAGTAAATGTTGTTGGACTTCTTGTTTGGAGCTTCTTTTGTTCTTTCTCTCATTATATGAAGTCTTTCGAAACCCAAGGACTCAAGCCTTTGATCATTTGACATTGACATTGTAGGTGGGCACCCTAAATTACATGTCCCCGGAGGCTTTCATGTGCAACGAACAAGACTCCAAAGGAAACACCATCAAATGTGAGCGTGCATCTGATATATGGTCCCTGGGCTGTATTTTATATCAAATGGTCTATGGGAAAACTCCATTTGCAGACTATAAGACCTTTTGGGCCAAATTCAAGGTAATAACCGACAGGAACCATAAGATCTGTTATGGCCCTGTGTCAAACCCTTGGTTGCTTGACCTCATGAAAAAGTGGCTTACGTGTGAGCGCAGTGAGAGGTGGAGGATCCCACAGCTGCTTAAGCATCCTTTTCTCTCTCCTCCAGTACCACCCCATATCCCTTCTTCACAAGACAAACAATGTAAACTTATTATGCAGATTGCCCAAGATCACGAATCTGTCCCACAAATTGTTAAACTTTGTACCCAACTGCAGAAGCTCATTTTAAATGTTGATGGAAGCTCAAAGCAATTGAGAGAAATTTAAGAATTCACTAAAAATATCACTTTCGTATGAGGATTTAGGCTAAAAAACATATACTTGGAAAATCTAAAAATTAAGTATCACATTATCTTTTAAAAATATCGATAGCAACAAGAAAATTAGTCCAACATAATCCAAATATATTCTAGTCGTTCGGGACTCCCGGTAAAACCCCACCTTGGATAAATTTTAGGACCTCAAATTTTTGGGGATATAACCTTTTTAACATATAGATTAACCTCACTAAATTTTTTTTTCCTAATTGCGCCCTATAAACATATATATAAAAAAAAAGTCTCAAGATTGAATAGAAACAGTCCAATTTTTTGAGAACATTACAATGATTGTGACTTCCATCTAAAAAAGATAAATCGTCTCTTTGTAGACAATCCCACATTAAAAAAGTAAATTTTATTTAAAATAAGCATATGACATTTTAAAATGGACCCCAATATTTCAAAATAATGAGAAAAAACATTCTGCATGAGAGATAAGAATATTGTGCTCCTCTAAGAAAACTAAAAGAGAAAAAAATTTAAATATTTACGGGGCAAGCTTTCTATGCTTCCCTTACAACATGAACTTATATACTTCTTCTTATCTAACCATCCATTCTGAATGGAGGGCTAAGATTGCGCCAATCACAACACTATTTTATTTTTAATTTTTTATAAAATATTTTGATACCAAATTTTGGGTGTCTAATCCTCTATCATTCTAGCACTTGTAAAAAAATATTCGCAGTAAAATACAATAAAAAAAATACCCCTGAAATTTTTAAGGGGTATTTTAGTCAGTATATTTTATCGAAAAATTAAATTTAATTTTTTTTGTTGGTACATGCCAATGAGAAGATGACACTACCAAATTTCATATTCATACAATTTTTATAAAAAGATTAAAAATAAAATACTCTGAGGCATCAGATCTAAGATCAAATGGTGAGTGTCTCACTTGATCAAAATTGGACGGCTGGATGGTAGGGGAAGTACAGATCTTCTACATTGTCGGGGAAGTATAGAACGTTTCCCAAACTTTAAGAGGAGAGAAAACATTTTAAATACAAACTCGCCACTCTTGGAAAGAAAACAAGAGTATTTTTAGCTTGGTGAATTGTGTGGACTTCTTTTGATCTCAAATTCTGTAGATTGCTTCGTTTTTAAGAAATAAAAATATTAAAATGAATTATAAGTTCTTGAAGGCTTTAATCCAACAACTCATGAACTAGAAGGCCTTTGGTCGATGAGTTCAAGAAAAAGAATTTTCTGGGGCTTTTCCAAATTTTGTTTAATAGGCTTCTTTGTAGGGTCCACAAGAATTTATGCGCCAAATTTGAGATTTATTATTCCATTTCTTCTTTTACATCTACTACATGGATTTTAGATAAAAAATTAAAAACTCTTAGTACAATTACAAACAATTTTGTCCGTCACATTTCAAATCAGGTACTTGTATCTCATTGACTAGACTCAGAGTTCAAATAAAACTCTTTTGAACTTTGTCACACCCTAAGCTGTCTAATGGCTAGATGTACCTTGTAATAAAGATAAATGATCTCATATCATATAATTGTAAAATTTTATTGGTGTGGAAACGATAAAATGGAAATTAAAAAAGAATAAATTTTTTTATTTTCAAATTTAAGGACTAATAATATATTATGCATTTTACATTAAAAGTTAAAGGTCTCTTTGTATACTTTTTCATAAAAATAAAAAAATATATATAAAACAATATTAGGTTTTAAGAGCTCAAAACAATTTATGTCTTTTCAATATATTTGGTCATAAGGTGACGTAAAATGACTTGAAAATTTCTGTCATAAAAATCCCTCTAACTAGGCGTCTTGCATGTCGGACCAAATGTTCAATTTGATCCCGCGAGGCCAACTGTAGGCACAATATGATCTAAAGCCGAGCCATAGAAAGGCGATCCTCCTTGGGAAAGCGCTAGACAAGAATTACGCATTAAAAAAAGTACATTCATGGTCTTTGCAATGCACAGGCACAAGATCATATTATTAAAAACAATTTAAACCGATGAAAATTATTTTTCATATATAATAAAATTTGTAATTGAAAAATTAAAAATAGTACCATATTACAAAGGTAAAAAAATTAAGGTAATTGAGAGAAATTTAAGAAGTTAGCCTTAGTTAATAGGTTAAAGAATTCCTTAGCCTTATTTTTAATTGAAAGAATAGACAATAAAAATTTTAATAATTAAGAAAGTGTTATAATTGGTTTTAAAAATAAAGATTAAAAAGCTTAGAGTTTATTTTAGTGAGAAAACTTAAGAAACTTTTTCTAGTCCCAATAAACAAAATTTAAAGGATAAAGTTTCTATACGGCGTAGGTTTTATAACAACAAAATAAAGGCTCACCTCAAATACTCATTTTAAAAGCACTTTTGGCATTGGAAATCTCCATGGTGGATCCAAATCAATTTTCATCACCGATAATAAAATTTGAAACTCAAGAAATGGTACAAATCATGCGGATCCATAAATACTCAATTTTAGGGTGAAATGGACGGTTTAGATAATTTCTTACAATATACATATTTTTGGAGTTGAAAATCATAATTTTTTTGACAACTAATACGTTCAAGTCGTGATGATCCATGTAAAGTTTTCCAATGCATGAATTGGAATTTTTTGTGCATTATGAGGTGAGGCTTTATTTATTTTGATAGGGCTACAACTCTATGAAACAATTTTCCATTTTTAAAATATAAAAAAAATCCAATATCGAGAACGGCGTCGGCCATTAGAAATCAACTTTCCGAAAGTAATTAAGACTTGTCTAAATCTTGATTTAGCAATAGTTCAATCTTAAATTGGTTTTCCTACGTGTCCCAAATCCCTATCTTGATCTATTTCTTTATCTCTCCTTTAAAATGATACTCTTTCTCCAAAACGTTGTAATATAGTCTATCTTATTACCTCTTTAACATTACAAAACCCCCGCAGCTCTCGATCTGGCCAATAAAGAGAGAAGAAAATCTCTCTCTCTCCATCAAAAGTGGAGACACCTCTTTCTCTCTCTCAAGAACAAGGAATTATCTCCCTCTCTCTCTTTAAACGCTAATTTATGTTTATCTTGTCTTTATCATGTAAATCAAACCAAGAAAGAAAGGAACCCTCTCTCTCTTATCTCATCAACTAAACCAAATTTATGTTTATCTTGTCCTTATCATGTAAAACAAATTAAGAAAAGAAGGAACCCTCTCTCTCTTATCTCATCAACCAAACCAAATCTACCTATCCGGAAAGAAGAAAAGGAAACTCCTCCCTCTCTTTTGTCAATATAACACGCAGGTGCTCCCCCTTCTCTTATTATTTTCTTCCTTTTTCAAGTTTAAGACAATCCTTGTCTTTCTTTGTTTCTTCTATCTTATCAATCCCATCTCTCCTTATTTTTCTCTCTTCCTCTTTAACAACGCATTAGAAACCTCTCTCATTATTTCAACTTTATTTAATTCTCTCTCTCCTGTTTCAAAATCACGTTCCTCTCCCTTGTTCTCTCTTCTCAACTTTATTCAATTCTCTCTCTGAAGTTTCAGCTTTAACCGTATCAACTTTATTCGTACTTTGGCTCTCATCTCTCTCTGTTTCGCTATTTCATCTCCCATCTCTAGTTGTTTCTGTCTTTTTCTCTATTTCTATCTCCCATCTCGAGTTGTTTCTGTCTTGTTCATTGTGGTAGCCATGTCTTCCTCTTTCTTAACTCTTCTGCCCAACCAAAGCACACCGGCTTGGACCGATGTAAGACTAAAACTCACTCTCACCTGCTACCCACCCCGCGAAAATACTCACCACCTACTTATAAAACTCATCGTTAGATTAAGAGTTGGAATGAAGGAAAGAAGATGTTTCATGGTTTCTACTGCACAAAACATGGCGACAACCTTAGAAGATGTCATCTCCCTTATGGATGAAAAACTCAAGCAAGTAGACCCGGTGATACCTAGCCTAGGTAAGATCACAGCAGCCTACATGTTTGGTGCAGCAAAAGCACTTCGTGCTAATCCCAATGGGCCACAAGAAAATTGACTTTCACTAATTTATTGAGGGTGAATGATGAAGCGGGTGACTTAGAACCGGAGATTTTGGATAACTTTGTATCTGAAATTCAAAATAAGCTCGAGAATTCTCTTCAACCTCAGACCTCTTTGGTGGAGTCCTTTAAGCTAGTAGAAGCGAAGGACACAAAAGAAGATGTATGTGTTATATGCATGTCCGAGTTGAGCAATGGTGCCAGTAATATAAGGGAAATGCCGTGTTTGCATCAATATCATGAAGACTGCATATGCAAGTGGCTCGAGTGCAATCAATCGTGTCCAATTTGCCGATATAGTTTGTGCTCTAAGTAACTTTCTGCATGAACAAGATGAAGATATTAATGATTTTATTTTTCTCTTTTTTTTTTTTTTCTTTACCGGAGATGAAGATTCATAATTGCTCTAGTAATATAAGATTGTCTCCTCTAGATTTTGCCATAATTTTTTCTTCTTTTATTAAGTCCAGATGCTCCTTCTCATGATTTAGGTGTCTAGATTTTTCTTTTCATGATTTGGATAAGAATATATGGATTCTTTTCTTTCTTTTCTCAATAACAATGGTGAGTTTGGGAACCAATTTCTTCTGCCTTGGATGCAAAATAGTGAATTTGGTGGCAATCTTGGATAAGTTTACTCTTGTGGTCCATTGGATTAAATTATTATAAGTTTTTTTATTTTATTTTATTTTATTTTATAGTTTTTTTGACAGTCAGGCACTACCCTACTAACAAAAAAATTGGAAATTTTTTTGTTTTTTTGAAATTTTAATCAAGGATTCTATCCTCGGACCGAACAGTGATTTTGAAAAAAAAAAAATACAAGTTGACCGACATTCTTTGTAATTTTTGTGTATAAGTGGAGCATTTTGTATTTTAGAATAAATTTTATGGTCTGTGGGTAAATCACTAAATTATTATTCTCAGTTAGCAAAGAACATTTTGACAATCACGTTCTTCTTGGAGAAATATTTATGGTGGAACCCTAGTAATATCAAATACAAGAATGCGTGATTAAGACAAGGTTTAAAAAAATCAGATCTGTGAATCGATTCTCCCTCACCCATACCCATTTCGGATCGGAGAATCGGTGGATCGGATCGGAGAATCAGTGGATCGGATCAGAGAATTGGTAGAATCGACAATTTTTGTCTCGAAGTTTTTCCAAAAATCACTATAAATATCTAAAAATAGTGTTCTTTTAGTTTCTAAACGTAATTAGGAGTGGTGCATTATGTACGTTCATTACTTTATAAAAATAGGTGAATATTGAGACGATATTTTCTTGTATAGATGTCAGTATAATTATTAACTATAATTTAATAATATAATATTGCAACAAAATAGTTTAAAAAACTTAAAAAATATTTCCATATTACAAGATTAAAAATAATATTATCATATATAAGTTGAAATTAGTTTCAATCTAACTAACAATTCTATTATACATTTATTAATGCTTTTACTCGTCGAAAATTATCACAACTCAATAAGGATGGTGAATTTGGAAACCAATTTTATTTACGGACAAAAAATGGAAGCAAAAGAGTGAATTTTGTGGCAATCGCATAATTGTTCTTAGTTATCAGAGAATGTCTTGACAATCACATTCTTCTTGGAAAAATATTTAGTGGAAGAAACCCAGTAATATCAAATACAAGAATGTGTGATTAAGAGCTGCTCAAGCTGCTTAAAGTCATGGCGGAAAAGTTTTAGTGGTCCTGATGGGACCAATTTGCACATTGGAACAAACAGCAAAACCACCATCTTAGATGGTCGGTTTCACTTCAAAGGTGATATCATTTTTATTCATCAGATTTTTTTTGTTTTAAATGATATGGCTTTTAGAAATTGTTTAAACGAGTTCTATATGTGATATTGACTTCGGACCCTGATCCATTATGGGTTAAAGAGCTCAAAATTAGTGTTTTTTTAAGAGAAAAGGAACCAAAAAAAAAAACTAATAAAATAAAATTTTTCTACCCTCAGAGCAATGGAAATTATAAAAGGAACTACGACAGAGCCAATGCAATATGTTTCCACGGATCACGGAATCTGTCGGAACTTCAGAAAAGTTTGGAGTTGTTGAAAACTCTTGATGAATACGAAATCGGATTTACAAATCCTAATTTCTTTTTGAGTTTGGAGTATCCTTTTTGGGACAGAAACGGTTAGGTCGACAGAGGGACGGAGATGGGTAGAGAGAGAAGGGGAACTTTCAATCTGATATTCAGATTGATTTGAAAATATGTTTTCATTGTATTTTTGTATTTCAGTAATCCAAAGATAAAAAGATAAAAAAAAACATATTTTCATTGTATTTTTGTATTTCAGTAATCCAAAGATTCCTAAATTCACTGCTATTTGAATGCATAATTTTTACTCTTCTACATATTAAATAAAAAAGTATTGTCAAATTCAAACAAAAATCTACATTTCACATTAATAATCCAAACAAATATTTACTGACAAGAGGAAGAATGTACATTTGTAACAATCAATAACCAAAAAAAAGGAAAATGAAGACAGTAAATTGTCAAAGAATAAAATCAATACTCATGATTGCTCAAAATTGTAAGAACAGGACAAAACAATTAATTAAATAAATAAAGAATCTTAGAAAGAAGATGATAAAAAAACAAAAATTTAATCATCATCATCCTTGTCTTTGTCTTCTTGGACACTGTTTGCTTCAAATATCGGGCAGGAGAAATATGAGCAAATCGTTCCTAATACAGATATCCTGCAAAATCAACAAAAGAATGCTTTACAAGAGATGCCAAAAAGACAATGTATTTCAGAGAGAGAGAGATGCAAAAAATCTAACCCTTATGTATTTCTTGGCAGCTGCGGGTCTCTTCATGGGCTTGAGAGGCAGCTTGGCTCCCATAGCCAAAAGGTCATCCTCAATTATCTTTTTGGAATGCTGAATCTCAATTTTGGGCCAAAATCCATTGGTTTTCAGCCTTCTATCTTTATTGGAACTTCTGAACCTTTGAAACCATGCAAGCTTTCGTGCTCTACATCTTCTCCTGCCGTTTTAACAAGGTTTTCAGGGATTTAATGATGCGGTTCAACCAACTTTTCAATCTGCTTTATAATGGGTCCAATCTTCACTGTTCGAGGGCGTTTTTCTGTTACCCATTTCCATGGCAGATTAGAGTTTCCAGAGTTTTGCCCCATTTTATTGGGAAAAAAGAGAGGAAGAAAAAGGAAAATAAGGATGGAGCTGAGAGGGAGAGTAAAGAATGCGAGTTGAAAGGGAGAGAGAGTAGAAAACCAAAAAAGAGGGAGGAAGATCTGAGAGAGAGAGGAAGTGCAGAGAGCTTAGCGGAAGAGTTTACAAAATTTTAAATAAGAGGTACCAGTAATTTATACTGTTTGGGTACATTTATTAATAAAGAACTGAAAATAAATTGCACAATCATTCTTTAATATTATGATTTTTATTACACGCGAGAGGGTTGGGAAATCTTTTACATGCATGACAGGTAATCTACTAGTCGCTATCTAGAAAATCGCGGATAATCTACTGGTCGCTATCTAAAAAATCATTTTCCCTTTCTTGTGAGTACATCCTCTTCTCCCTCTCAAGCTCCATTTTTCTTCTCAACCAAGTTTACTGCTTACCTCACTCTCAAGCACTTCTCCCTCTCAAGCTCCCCTTTTTCCTCTCAACTTGATAAGCCTACCACTTCCGCTTCTCTCTTAAACTCCCCTCTCTCAAGTTCCTCTTTTCCGGATTGAAGGCTATTTTTAAATCATGATATCAATTTCTCTTATCCCATCATTTTGTTCGAATCTACTCTCTTTCCTCTCCCTCCTTTTTTCAACTTTTCTCTTTCTTCATCTGTCTTCGTTCATGAAAACCAAATGTTTTATGTATGAGCTTATGATATAGTTAGTTGTCTCTCCCTTTCAGCCTCCCTTCTCCATCTCTCTCTACAAGGGAGCGTGCACATAAATTATAACGATTATTAAATATTTTGAAAAAAAAGAAAAGGATTTTTTTATTACGGTTTAGATCAAGATAAACAAGGGATGCATTATATTTTATTTAAATTATAATGATTAACTTTTTTTGGAAAATAATGTATTTTTTGGGATTAGAGTTTAGATACTGATAAAGAAATGATAAATTAGTTGCAAATTCACCTCATCGAATTTCTCAATCTAATTTTTAAAATACTTTACCATTTTACAATAAATTTTTTTAAAATACTTTACCATTTTAGAATAATTTTTTTTAAAATACATTACCATTTACTATTTAAACTACAAATTAATGTTATTGAAAGATTGTGACTAAAATAGTTCATTCAATGTTTATGACCCATATTAATTCACACTAATAAGTTATTATTCTTTGAGGTATGACAAGCATGGTATAGTCATGCTATTTATACATATGCATTTCAATATTAAATAGGAATGTCTACAAAGAAACCATTTATCTTTTGTGAATGGAGGTCACAATCATTCTCAAATATTAGATGTCAAATTGGATGGGTTGAGGTGAGTCATGAAATGATTTTTTTTTTTGAAATTTTGTATTTATGCAATGAAACTAGTACCACCACCCATTTTGAAATTTAAAGGACAAGATTGTGTGTACAATAGATAAATGTTCTTTTTGTATACAATTCCATATTAAATTGGTACGTCTAATAAGAGCAATGGAATAGCAAATTTGAGGTGCAATGTAGGCAATTCCATATTAAACCATGTCAAGTAACAACAATGTATTTCCCAGGTTGCATTTAAATACTACTCAAACAGTAACAATCAATTTGCATGTAATATATTATGCACTAATGTATTATGCCAATAATATATTTCATAGACAATATATTTCCAGGTATCCAAACGACCCAAGAGTTTGTTAGTATAATGAGGTTGGCAGCCTCAGACATTCCTCCGCCTATAACTCTTTCCTACCTAATTTGAGTACGTATACTCCGCCCACAGTTGAGTTCTAATATGAACTTGGGAAGATTTTTAGAAAAATTACAAATAACCCTCAAGACTAGACATTCTATGCTAGTTAACCCAACCAAAGTTTTTTTTTTCTTTTTTTTCCCCAAAATTCATTTTTCTAGCATATACCCCCAAGTAAAAAAAGGTACACTTTTTTTTATGAAAATACCCTTTGTCGTACATAAAAATTTAATTTTGGTTGGACATTAATGTGGGCTTAAATGGGCTGCCGTTAAACTAAAAAAAATGCGAACCGCTCTTTGATAATGTCGGACCACACTTTGAGCCTGTTGCTGGACCGCATAGGCTTGTTGCCAAACCGCTATTTAGTATTGCCAAACCGCTATTTAGCATTTCCAAACTGCATGGGCTTATTACCAAACTGTTCTTTGTCAGCGTCGGACCGCCACTTTATTGTCGGACCGCCACTATTATTTACCAGACTAATATTACACTGTCGAACTGCCCTGAGAATATGCCGGACTACCTTTTCATGGGAAAAAAGAGAAAGAGGCGTGTGTAAAAATAACGGAGGGTAGTTTAATTTTTTTTTATTTTTTGTGTTGGGGATATTTGTTAAGAAAGTATATTTTAGGGTAAAAAGTGATGAAAAAAAGTTTGGTGGGGGGTAACATGCGTAGAAAGTCTAGTCTTGGGGGTTATTTATAAATTTCCTAATATTTTTTGAGGAAAATATCTCTCTATACTCTTTTTTGGTAATATCATTTCGTCATAGATTGAGGGTTTTAAAAACTTTATGGTGGTATAAATTGTTTAAAAATTGTATATTCTGACCCAATTTACCTTTTTTGACTACTATTTTCTTTCCCAAACAAAAACTAAAAGGGCATCTCTATATGTCTGACCCAATTTACCCTTGCTTGCTGCACGTTTTTACCCAAACAAAACTTAAAAACACACCTCTACATTTCTACTAAAATAAAGATGTTGTATAGAGTTTAGTAGATAGATAGAGGTGTTTTTTAGTTTTTATTTGGGCAAAAAACAAGCAATCAATTGGTATATTGGGTCCAGGGGATTAGAAGATATATTTTTTAGAAAAAAACCTGTTGCCCAAAAGTTTTTAAAACCCGGGTATATGGGGAAATCGTATACCAAAACATGGGATTTAAAGATATTATCTTTTTTTGATAACCACTTATTATCTAGACAATTATCAAAAGAACAAATTTGAAATTTACGTTTTCTAATACTCAAACGACACCATCTAAAACTTGGATAGTCTGTATTCAATCTCGAGTTTTCTAACACTTAAATCACATTATCTAAAAATTTTATAGTCTCTATTCAAAATATTATTTTTTTAAGTACATAGAGGATTTAATTAGGAAATCTTTTTTTGTTAGGGTCGAAAAGGTTACGTCCCCAAAAATTAGGGCTAGGTGGGGTTTAACCCAAGGGAATAAATGGACAGTAGATTCTTGTGGGAGTATAACATCTTCTATCATCTATGTATGTATTTCTACTACATTACTAAGTCATATTTAAAGGGTGGCCACATGTCACAAGAATTAAGGAGGACACCATCTATAGAGAAGATGTAGGGCATGTGACCTAAAAATATGCTTTCTACCATACTTATTTAAATTGATTTACTGCATGCAAACAATGTAATCCATTTGTTATTTATGTAATTATTTATTACTAAGTCACAGTTAAGAGGTGGATACATATCGCAAGAATAAAAACATATATTCTTAAGGTGGATTTAGGGTACATAAACTTTTAATGAAGTAGTTCACCCCATAAATAATGTTGGAGATTGCTAATTTGAAGATTGTTTTTAACTATCTTCACAAAAAAAAAAAATTTCTTTAGCAAAATATCATGCTTAGAAATCCTAGTAACATATAGTTTAAATTTATAAGTATGTAGGACATATAAACTTACCAAACCTCTTTGATGCCTTTGGTTTGGAATCACATGCATACGAAAAGACTTTGGAATAACATATTTCTTGATAAATTTTTATTTTTCTTGCTATAAAAGCCTTTCAAGCATTCCAGCTAATTTTTTTTCGTTAAATTAAAAAAGCAACTGAACTAAAAAATAAAAAACAAGTTAGGTATTGGAGGAGTATAGAGGGCATACGAAAAGTAGGAGTTCCTTTTTGAAACCACATGTCGATCAAATATAGCCATGTCGAAAGTGTAAGCTTCAGTAATATAGTTTTAGTATTCTTATAGTCTTAGGTATTAAATAAATGTGAAAGTATATAATGAGAATATTTATCTTTGGTACAAGGTTGTTACAATTAATCTTGCTCATTGGATGTGAAATTGGGTGGCAGAATTTATTTCATTGACCATTCGCAAAGTTCAAAAGAAATTTTCTCGAACTTTATGATATACCCAAGCTATTAGACTTCATATTGGATGATTATCTTTGTACGAAAGGTAAAAGGTCTCATTGTATACAATCCCTAAATAAATTTCCAAGACTCACTCATATTTTCATTTTCATGGTAGTTTGGAAATAAATTTCAGCTTTACTAAGAGAACTCTGGTAGTAAATAATATCTGTGAGCGAAGTCTCTATAAGTGATATCATCCCAAAGAATATCTGTCTAAATAGGAGGATCAAGGTTTACGGTTGGTGATATGAAAACTTGATATAGAACATGCACTATTGTAATTTTGGGAAAAAAATAAAATAAAAAAATTTGAGGGGATTGTCAGGTAAACCTGTATGTAGTTTAGTAACTGGATTCTAATAAAATTACGAAATAGAGAGCCAATATCGATTTAAAATTGATTGGACATCCTCCATGTTTTTTATAATTAGATTAAAGTTTTTAAAGTCACTCTTTTCTTTTTTTCTAAAAGTAAATTGTATGACTTCGTATTATCACTCTCAAGTTAAGAAAAACAGAGTTTGATGTTGATGATTTTTGTTTAGTGTTTTATGCAAGAGCCTAATTATATAATATAAAAAGTTTACAAAGACAACATTTACTTTTGGAACAAGGAAATCACAGTCACTATTGTCCAACAGATTTCAAATCAGGTGGTTGTAACAGTGTCATTGACTAGACTCAAAATTCAAAAAGAATTTTTTCAAACTTCATAATATATCTCAAACCAGACCTCTGATGACTAAAAGTAGTTGTGGCATCGTTGTAACTAAACAAATGGTCTCATAGTATACAATTCTTAATAGAATAAATGCTATTAAGGTCCACACCAAGTTTTGAAAAAAATAGATCGGTGACTCAGATCGTCCATCCCAATAACAGGTCGGGTTAGCGGATCGGCGATCCTGATCGAAGAATCAGCCGGATCAACAATATTCGGCATTAAAAAATTTAAAAAGTAACTAAAATTTCTTAAAAATCTATTTTTAGGTATTGAATAAAATAGTGGTATTACATAATAGTTTTTTATTATTTTATTGAAAATACATAAGTACGAGAACATGTTTAGTATTTGTCATCCATTATATTTATTTTACAGTCAAAATGAATTTTAAAATGCAACTCATTGCAATAGAATGGATCTTTCTAACTCAAATTTATAGTGAAAAAGAGAAAGTGTATAAGAGTTTTGGATCTTTTGATTTAATAGAGAGAAAACAAGGGTATGACATTAAAAAATAAATAAATCTATTGTGTATTAATTAGTATGGTCAAAATATAGAATTTAAAAACATAAATTTGAAATCATGTTTTAAGAAAATTAGAAAAATAATAAATAAATTCATACTTGTAATATGGAAAAATTGATAAAATAACTTGAAAATAGATTCTGAAGTGGTATGAGCTAGTGTTATTTTTTTCTTTTGAAACTACCTTTTTTTTTTCTTTTAAAATATTCAATATACTAGTATTAGTATTAGTTTTTGCTTTCTAGTATCTTATGAGCTAATATTATTTTTTTCTTTTTAATTCCAATGAACTAACAGCCTAAGATTATTCTATTCACCTAACGCAATGGCATGTTCGAGAGATCCTACATCGAAGAAATGTAGGAGCAAACACCTTTATAAAAAGTCTTAAATCCAACCTTGCAGGCCGCAAGATGGAGCCACTACGGCCTAGGTGGACCACCGCTGCACTTTTTTAATTGTAAAAGCTCTACTTTTTTAATTACAAATGCTAAGAGATGCAAATGTTAATTGTAAAAACTAAGAACTGCAATTAACTAATTGTAAAAGCTATAAAATGAGGATTTTGATGGTAAAACCTAAGAACTGCAAATTATTAATAATTGTAAAAGCTAAGAAATGCATATTAAAAATTGGAAACGTAAATTTTAATCATAAAAGCTAAGAACTGCAAATTATCGAGGGAGATGGGTAGACAGAGAAGGGGACTTGGTCCCCCCTACCAAAAAAAAAAAAAAAACATATTTTCATTGTATTTTTGTTTAGGAACAAAAATTAATTAATTCAAAGATTCCTAAATTCACTTCTATTTGAATCCAAAATTTTATTTTTTCATACATTAAATTAAAAATATTGTGAAATTCAAACAAAAATATCTGATTTCATATTAATAATCCAAACAAATAGTTACTGACAAGAGGAAGAATATACACTGTAAGGATCACTAACTAAGAAAAGAAAAGGAAGACTGTAAATCGTCAAAGAATAAAATCAATACTTACTTTACTCGAAATTGTAAGAACAGAACAAACAAATTAATTAAACAAATAAACTTAGAAAGAAGATAGCAAAAAAAAAACAAAAACTCTGTTGATCATCATCATCCTTATCTTCTTCGACACAGTTTGCTTCTTTAACCAAATATCTGGCAAGAGGAATATGAGGCAAATCATTCCCAATTTAAATTTAAATTTTTTAACCAAATATCTGGCAAGAGTAAAAGAATATTTTTCCATTTAAATTCATGAAGTTTTCTTGAAACCCTAAATATTAACTTAGAAACAATTTAAATTTTTATATTTTTTTATTTATTTTTTAACTTAAACCATGATGGAAGTGATCTCATTCTTGATCCCAAGAAAGATACTTGGAAACATATCCACAGATCAAATGGACAGTAAATTATTGTTGCCAACCAAGTTTGGATAAGCATGAAAACTATGCATAGCGTTAAAAATTCAGGTTTCTCCTATAAATATGGCAAGGCAATCCTGCTAAAGAGCAGGAAAGGAAATGGAGAATTCAAAGGTCCTTGCCATTCTCGTCGCATCCTGCTCGTAACTGCGACCATTGCTCAAGCAAGGCTTAACCTAACCTACCCCAAATGCTTTCAGCATTCGGTGTCAATGTTATCCAAGTTGGGGATGCCGGTAAATTTTTGTGTTATTTTTTATCTATAAAAAATATATATATGCATTAATCATCAAGCTTAGAGAGAATCTAAGCTACAGTCGTGAGGGTCATCGTAATGGAATCCATGGTTGATTGAGTTTAAACAACTATTTGATTTTCGTTTATCACTGTCATGTCTCTCCCATAGTTATCGATAGCAGGAGCGTCGGATTGACGACTGCCCAAAGCTTTCTCAATACATCGGGTTCAAGATCCTTATTTCATAGGTATGTGTTTCATATCAAATGGGATCGTGTTCCATATTCATTAGATCGCGCTACCATTGAAAACATGATCGCGCCCCCATCTAAGAATGATCGTGTTCCTATTTCGGAAGGATCAAGCTCCATTCAAGGAAGGATCGCGTTCCGTACATGATTAGTCCACGCTACCATTGCAAAACTCCACTTTTATAAAAATTTGGCTTAAAATATAATTATTTTATTTTAAAAGTTAATTTATTTAAAAATTTTTGTTTAGGAAGCTGTCAGAACGTAGGGATGGAGTTTCAGAAACATAGGGATTGCACTCCTAAAATAACTTATGGGAGCGGGGTTCTAATTTATTCAGGAACAAGATCTACAATTTTAAGAAACACTTTCCGTGCGACAATGGGATCGAGATCCTTTATTTTTTAAAAAAATAATGTTCTTTTTTTTTTCTGAAAATTTTATTTCTTGCAACTTAATTTTGATGCCTCTACTAAATAAGTGTAGTCTCGTAAATACAGGTCTTACATTTACTCCCAGTTAGGATTGCCTTCTCCATCTTTTTTTTGGGCCATGTATTTAACATTGGTCACATTGTAGACCTCTTACTTTTGCAGAAATTTATTTATTTAGTTTTAAATATCGACTTGGGACCTTGGTAAGAATTAAACTCTATGTTGTATACGGAAGTTCTAAACTATATGTTGGTACCTCCTTGTACCAAAAGTAAATGGTCTCAGTGTATACAATCCCTTTAAATATTTGGATCTTCGTGTTTTCTCTTAATTAACCACAATCCTATATTGTAGGCCGTATTTTTTTCTTTGAAAAATAATGTTATACCTGGTTCACATTTCTTGTTATTTGCTAATTCATTCTTGTATTTAGTAGTGTTGTTGTTTCATTTTATGCTCTCAATAAATCTATGGTTTGTTTTGTTTTATAAACCAAATCTGAAAAATTCACAATTCCATAACTTACCTTATTTTATTATTCCCCAACTTCCTAACTATGGATCCAACCATAAGACACATCTCTCTCTCTCGCTCTCTCTCTCTCTCTCTCAATTATATGAAAATTATCTGTGAGAGTTGAATACAGTAAAAACCCACATATTTTGAGTTCGTCTCTCATAGGTATTTTGATAAATTTATGCATTGACTAAGATCAATCTACGGCATCTATATTTCACACAATCACATGGTTGTAGAAAAAATGAGGAAAACAAAAGTAACTTGGACGAAAGAAATACCAAAATACCCGGAAATATTGCTGGCATTTTGATCATTTTTAATTATCCAATTAACCTTTTTTTTTTATCAATGGTAAGTATAGATTCCCTAATTTTAAATGAAAATATCTAAGGTCACAGCATTATGCTGCTGAAAGTGTACCTCAACAAGTGATTGTTACAACGTTGGAGAGGTCCTCAATTGATCATCTCGACTTTGAGATGTGCAGACACGAAATAAAAAAATGAATTTCAAGTTCTAAAAATGGTGTATCTTGTAACAAATTATTTAGACGATTTATTTTGAATATTTGTATATGTTTATAGATTTACTCAATCTGTAGTCTTTTTTGTATTTTTATTCTTTATATTTTAAAACACAAAGCTTATCTGGAACAACTGCATAAGTAGCATCCTTGCAGCAGAGATCACCTCCTAGCAAGTCTGAAACAGGAAAATAGCTGAAATTCATCTCCCTCCTTTAGACAATATTTCTTGCAAGCGTAATTCGATGCTTGTGAACATGGACAATCCATGGATGGGAGTGTTATCATTGTCCACCCATTGATTAGATGGTGATGGAGACCCTTAGTTACCGGGAGCATTGAACTAGGGTGGCGCTCCCGCTCTGGAATTAGCTCCAGCCTTTTTTGACCGAGACCTCGATTGGAACTCGTTTTAAATGTTTCAGGAGCTGGCTCGTATTTATAGGATTCTCCATCCCATGCACAAAGGATCTCGATCCCACTGTCACATGGCTCCTTTTTATAGGAATCTCCATTCCATGCGCAAAGGATCTCGATCCCACTGTCGTGTAGAACACGTTCATTAAAATTGTAGATCTCGTTCCTGAATAAATTAGAACCGTGCTTCCATAATTTATTGTAGGGGCGCAATTCCTTTGTTCTCGGAACTCCATCCCTATGTACTTGGAGCTTCCTAAAAGAAATTTTTTAAATAAAATTAGCTTTTAAAATAAAATAATTATATTTTAAGTCAAAATTTGACTAATCATGCGCTGAACGCAATGCTTCCTTGAATGGAGCTCGATCTTTTCCAAATATGAACACGGTCAAATATGGGGCGCGATCTTGTTTTAGATGGGAGCGTGATCCTAATGAATACGAGAACACGATCCCATTTGACATAGAACGCATACCCATGCAATCTTGTTTTAGATGGGATCACGATCCTAATGAACATGGGAACACGATCCCATTTGACATGGAAAACGTACCCGAACCCGATGTATTGAGAACACCCTCCAAGTTCATACGGGATCTCAATCCGCTACTTGACCATCCCCGGAACTCGTTCACCGAGCTCCGGAGCTTTGGGCAACCGTCGATCCGACGCTCCCTCTCCCGGTAACTATGGGAGAGATATGTCAAATAGTGGTTTAAACTGAGTCAACCATGGATTCCGTAGCGATGACCCTCATGAGTAGATTCACTCTAAGCCTGATTCTTACTGCATATATATAAACAATAACATAAAAATTCCCCTTCGTCCCCAACTTGGACACCATTAACCCCAAGCTCAAAGCATTTGGGGTAGGTTAACCCTTGCTTGAGCAGTGTTCGCAGATACGGCCTAACAGAGCTGCTGATAGATCTGTTTTTTTTGAGGAACTAACAAATATTCAGTTAAATTTAAATGTGCCTTGGTTGGTTTGTGGTGACTTTAATATTATTAAATGGCCAAGTAATTCTTCATCTCCTCCTTCTATGTCTTCCTGTATGAGATTATTTGAAGGTTTTTTACAACGCCATGAATTGATTGATCTTTCTTCTATTGGGGCTAACTATACCTGGTCCAATCATAATTTACAAGATCCTATTTTGTAAAATGGCTCAAGGAGGGCGATAAAAACGCAATATTATTCCATGCTATTGCTTATGCAAGAAAAATGGGTAACTCAATTCAAGGCCTCCGTATTGAAGGAGTAGACTTTGACAACATATCAGAGATTAAAAGGACCCTGGTTGATTATTTCAAGAAGTCTTACGAAGCTGATAGCGCAAGTTCAACACTCTATTCAAGATCTACCTTTCAATAGGTTGCCGTTAGAACAAGCTCAATGGTCGGAGAGAAAATTTGAAGTGCAAGAAATAAGAGATGTAGTTTTTGGCCTAGGCAGAGATAAAGCTTCTGGCCCAGATGGATACCCAGTGGCGTTTTTTCAATTTTTTTGGGATATTTTGAAAGACGATATTCTTCCATTATTTGAAGAATTTTATTGGATGGGTAAAATTAATATTGCAATGAATTCTACTTTTATTGCTTTAATCCCAAAGAAATATGTCATTGCGGATATCAAGGATGACAAACCAGGCCTTATTTGCAAGCTAGACTTTGGGAAGGCACATGACAAGGTTGATTGGGGGGTCCTACAAAGTATCATGGCTAAAATGAGTTTTCGTTCAAGATGGAGATTGTGGATTGACAGTTGCCTGTTTTCTACCCATTTTTTAGTTTTTGTTAATGGCAAAAGCAACTGGTTTTTTCAAAGCATCAAGAGGATTGAGACAAGGGGACCCTCTTTCACCTTTTTTATATACTTTGGTAGCTGAGAGCTTTATTGTCATGCTTAATAGATTGACAGGGCAAATGATCATATCAGGTGTTAATATTGGTAATAATGGTCTTATAGTATCATATTTACAATATGCTGATGATACCATTATATTCTGTGATCCCATGGATACAGAAATCACTTATCTATGGATTCTATGAATTTTTGAAAAGAGTGGAACTCTCAACATATGTATATATATATATATATATATATATATATATATATATATATATATATATATATATATATATATATATATATATATATATATATATATATATATATATATATATATATATATATATATATATATATATATAACAATATATAAATATGTTATGTATTGTCATATATAACATATTTAAGCATACAGAAGCATCCGTAGCTGTAGAGGTAAGGTGTACCTTCAAATTTTATCATCGTATATAATTTTAATGTAAAATGTTCTTAGGATTATCTCAAAATCTATTTTTATATCTAATTATAAGTTTTTAAATTTCAAAAATAGTTTAAAACAAGTAGATATACAAATATACGAAAATCTTGAAAATGAACGGTGTAGATAATATGTTGTAAAATGCACTATTTCTGAGACCTAAAATCTTTTTATTTTTCCTGGTCATACATCTCGATGTCGAGATGATCAATCAAAGGGGGTTTCAACATTAAAACTACCTTTTCTGATGGATTTTGAGGTGCATCCGTTGTTCTACATTATAAGGTTGCATCCTTATATAAAGTTTTTCCTTAAACAATGCATGTCAAAATAAAGTTGAAAATTAATAAAATGATTTAAAGAATTGATTTGTGCACAATAGTTTTTTTGAAAATTTTTTACAATAGGAAAATATAAAAATAAGTAATAATGGCCAAAACAATTGCCAATGTTTGCCAAAATGAAAAAAAAAATTAAAAATGCATTACCAAGAAATTTCATTTTTTTTGGGGTTTTATGTAATTTTTTAAAAATATTCCCAGCTAGTTCACCAAAAGCAACTGAAACTGAAACTGGGTAGTAACCAATTCCGTAGTTCTACATTATAAGGTTCCATCCTTATATAAACTTTTTTCTTAAACAAAACATATCAAAATAAAGTTGAAAATTAATAAAAATGATTTAAAGAATTGATTTGTGCAAGAGAGGTTTTTTGAAAAATTTTTAAAAATGGGAAAATATAAAAATAAGTAAAAATGGCCAAAACAATTTCCAATGTTTACCAAAATGAAAAAAAAAATAACAATGCATTACAAAGAAATTCCATTTTTTTTGGGATTTTATTAAAAATTCCTCAGCTAGTTCACCAAAACCAGTTGAAACCGAAAATGGGTAGTAGCCAGTTCTGATATAACCGGGTGGTTCCCATTTGAACCGAAAATGGGTAGTTGCCAGTTCTGATATAACCGGGTGTTTCCCATTTGAACTGTCGTATTTTTCCTACACAAGCTTTTCTCTCTAAAAGTTTAATACGCTTTCTCTCTCTAAAATTCAAAATGTAAGATAGTTCTCCCTCTAAAACTTTTTGATAATTTTTGTCTCTAAAAATTTTCAAGTACTCTCTAAAAATTTAGTTTCCCTAAAAATTTTAAAAACTTTTTTGAGATATTTTCTCTCTCTAAAAATTTTAAGGCACGTGCTCGCAAAGACTCAAAATTTGAGATAGTTTCTCTATATAATATTTGATAGAGTTCTTCTATCTAAAATTTAAAGTTACTTTCTCTCTCTAAAACTCAAAATTTTATAAATTTTTCTGAAGTAGTTTCTTTCTTTAAACCTTTTTAGATTTCTAAAACTTAAAATTTGAGATAGTTTATCTCTTTAAAAATTTTGAGATAGTTTTTCTCTCTAAACTTTTTGAGGTAATCTCTCTCTAAGACTTAAAATTTGAGATAATTTATCTCTTTGAAAAATTTGAGATAGTTTCTCTCTCTAAATATTTTCTGGTACTTTCTTTATCCAAAATTTAAAATTTGGGATAGTTTTTCTCTAAACAAAATTCAGATAGTTTCTCTTTCTAAAATTTTTTGAGTACTCTCTCTCTCCAAAGCGTAAAATTTGATATGGTTTCTTTCTCTAAAAATTTTGAGAGAGTTTCCCAATCTAAAACTTAAAATCTAAGATAGTTTCTCTCTTTAAAAACTTTTCTATATTTTTTCTGTCTAAAAAGTTTCAGGTGCTTTCTCTCTCTAAAACTTTTAATTTAGTTCATTTTCTCTCTCTAAGACTTAAATTTTGAGATAGTTTCTCTCTCTAAAATTTTTGAGGTAGTTTTTCACTCTGAAGATAGTTTTTCTCTCTAAAGAATTTTAAGTACTTTCTATCTTTGAAACAAAAAATTTAGTATAGTTTCTCTCTAAGATTTAAAAATTTGAGATAATTTCTTTCTAAAGTTTTTGAGATAGTTTATCTATCTAAAAACTTTTAAGTACTTTCTCTATATAAAACTTAAAATTTGAGACAATTTCTCTCTATGAATTTTTAGGTATTTTTTCATTGTAAAACTTAAAATTTGAGATAGTTTCTCCCTCAAAAAGTTTTAAGATAGTTTCTCTCACTAAAGATTAAAATTTGTGATAGTTTATCTCTCTAAAAATATAATGTACTTTATATCTAAACCTTAAACTTTAAAGTGGTTTCTCTCTCCAAAAATTTTGAGATGGTTTCTCTCTCTAAAAATTGTTATATAGTTCTCCGTCTAAAATTTGGTATAGTTTCTCTCTTTAAATTTTCAGGATATTTTCTCTCACTAAAACTTAAATTTTAAAATACTTCCTCTCAATCAAAATTTTGAGATAGGTTCTTTCTCTAAAAATTTTTAAGTAGTTCTCTCCCTAAAATTAGATATATTTTTTTTCTTAAAAATTTTATAGTACTTTATCTCTCTGATTCATGGAGGTGTTGTGGTAGAATTAATTATATCTTATAAAGTAAGTGTCTCCGTAACGTGCGTTACCATAATTGTTGGCGGAAATACTTTATGTCCCAAAGATCAAGTCCAAACCTAGTAATGTGCCATCTCCACATAAAAACATTTCTGGAAATGAATTTCCAGGTATCCATATTAATTTTGATTTGCACATTTTTAATATAATTTCCAAAACGTCTTATTTGATTTCTTTTAGATCCTAGTTTTGACTGTCACATTTTTTCTTTTAAACCTATGTTGCGGAGTTTGATCATACGACATATTATTTAAAATGGGTCTCACTACATGTCTAGATACATAATATCCTGTGTACATAGTATTTTGTACCTATGTACATATTATTTTGTAGTGCGTTTATTCACATGATAACCTCCTTGTACTTGCTCTATCTCACACAACGTTTAAGAACTCGTTTTTGCCACCCATCCATAAAATGGGTCTTTTCTGGTGGATCACATATCCTGACGAGTGAATATATTACAGTTATCATGCCACGTCAATTTTATATATTCTCTTAACTTCCTTCACTAATTTCTCCCTCTCTTCTTGGTTGTAACTTCTCCCTCTTTTCTTGGTTGTAACTTCTCTCTTTTTAACTTCCTTCACTAACTTCTCCCTCTCTTCTCGGTTGTAACTTCTCCCTCTCTTCTCGGTTGTATGCACTGTGTATATTATGATTTACTCCATTAATGAAAATATAGCAAGTCACACAAAGAACACAAAGAACTATCGCTTTTGACATGGTATCAAAGAGAAATTGAACATTTTCATCTTTTTTTTTCATCCATCTCAGTCATTTCTTTTTCTGCTCTAATGGCAAACGATTTCATCAAATCATCTGGAGAAGTATCAGACTACTCTTCTCCCGTTTTCCTCCACCACTAGGATAATCCGGGTATGGTCCTTATCTCTCAACTCCTCAATGATGACAACTATCCATTTTGGAAGCGTGCTATGAGCACATTGCTTGATGCCAAGTACAAACTTGGTTTCATCAATGGGACCATCACCAAACCGGCTGATGATGATGCTAATTTCTCATCATGGAAACACTGCAACAGTGTAGTACTTTTCTGGCTTTGGAATGGAGTCTGCAAGGATCTTACCAACAACATCATATACTTTGAGACAACACAAGAAGTGTGGGAAGATCTTCAGAAACGTTTCTCTCAAGGCAAAGTAGCCCAAATTTATCGCATTTCACGAGATATTTCTAATCTTGTAGAGGACCATCTATTTGTCTTGTCATATTACACTACCCTCAAGGGTTAGATGAGTTAGACTCGCTTTTTTCTCTCCCAAAATGCTCTTGTGGTGCTGCCAAAGAGATATCCCAACTGAAACAAAATGAAAGAGTCATTCAGTTCTTGATGGGACTGAATGATTCTTTCTCTAATGACCACAAACAACATTCTCACCACGGATCCTCTGCATGTCATTAGCAAAACTTACGCTCTTATATTGCAAGATGAGAGACAAAGGTCCCTAAATCCACGTCTGCCATGGCAGCCTCCTCCAATGACCCTTATGGTCGTGGCAGAGGACGAACCGACAGGCAAAACTCTAACCAATTGAAAGGGCATGCTTCCCAATGTTGTGATCACTATGGCATTTTTGGTCATGTGCAGGACCAATGCCGCAAGCTGCACGGTACTCGTGGATGTGAGCAACCTCGTTGCAACCACTGTGGTTTTTTTTGCCACACCAAGGCTGAGTACCGCAAACTCAATGGCTCCCAAATTGGCCATTCAAATGTTGTTGCATCCAACTCCAACGTGCACTCCAACAAAGAGAATCTTGCTGTCGGCAAAAAATCCATTGTTGTGCACCTGTCCCTTGAGCAACACTCACTGTTGATGTCCTTGTTGAACATTGACAAGAACTTGTCTTCAGCAAATTTGGCAGGTATAGCTTTCAATTGTGCCAGTTTAAATTCTCAGTCATCCTCATGGATCATTGATTATCGGACCACATGACCTCCTCCATGAATCCTTCCTCCGGCACACAACCGGTACATTCACCCAATCCGTTCATTTACCCAATGGAGATATTGTTATTGTCTCCTACAAAGGACATTGTTCCCTCTCTCCCTCTCTTCAACTACATGATGTGCTGTGCATACCCTCCTTCAATTTGAATTTACTTTCTATCAGTAAACTGACCCAAACTCACAATTATGCTACCATATTTTTTCTTAAAGTTTGTGTTTTTCAGGACCTCAATACGAAGAGGGTGATTAGGCTGGGTGAAGAACGCGATGGGCTCTATTTCTACAAGGATCTAGTAATAACAAACTCCTGCAATCATGCGACATCTTTCTAGCTCTGGCACAACCAATTGGGACACCCTTCCAACCAACGACTGCAGAAGTTAACGTCTAAACTTTCTCTTTCGATTTCAGCAAACAAATGTACTCCTAGTGACATTTGCCCTGTAGCCAAGAAAACTCGAAATTGTTTTCCACTTAGTTCTAATGACAGTTCATTTCCTTTTCAATTGATTCATTACGACATATTGGGACCCTATTCTACACCAACACACACTGGTGCACGATATTTTTTAACTATTGTAGATTACAAAGATGTACTTGGAACTTTTTAATGAAGTTTAAAAGCGAGATATTTTCCTATCTCAAACATTTTTGCGCCATGGTTGAAATCAATTCACCCCCACCGTCAAAACCATCCGCTCAGATAATGGGTCTGAGTTTATTTCCTCTCAAATGCAAGCATACCTCAATGTCAAAGGCATCATTCACCAACGTTGTTGTGTCAACACAACCCAACAGAATGGAGTGGTTGAATGCAAACACCGCCATTTGCTTGAGAAAACCTGTGCTTTACGGTTCCAAGATGGTTTACCCCTCGCTTTTGAGGTGACTGTGTTTTAACAGCCTCTTACCTCATTAATCGTTTGCCTTCTCCCATTCTCCATGGAAAATCCCCCCATGAAACCTTATTCCATTCCAAACCCACCTACAACCAGTTATGTGGTTTTGGTTGTTTATGCTTTGCTCATACCAAGACCACCGATAAATTTGCATCTCGTGCTAGAAAATGTGTGCTTGTTGGTTACCCATATGGACAAAAGGTATAAACTCTATGACATGGAAGACAAGACCTTCTTTGTCCATCGAGGTGTCACATTCCATGAATCCCAGTTTCCATTTCTCTCTGCATCTTCTATCATACAATCTAAATATCCTAGCCCACCCATTCCTCTACTTATCATTCATGATATCCACCATGAGCCAACTTCACCCTCTCCTCGTGCCATTTCCCTCAATCCACCACTCACCGAGGATCAATCCACCCCACCCATACCCCGAACAAGTTGTGTTGAGTTTTCCTTTGCCCGCTCCACCACTCAACACCTCATCACACTTATTTGCCAATCACAGCTCATCATCTACACAACCACCACTCCGCTCCTCTCGCAATTTTCGTCCTCCTGGATGGCTCGCTGACTACAAGTGTGCCCAAGTCACCTCTTCACTAGAGACCACTCACTCTACTTTTGCAGGTCTTCACTCAGGTAAAATTCATCCCCTTACCAATTACATTTCCTATTAAAAAATTTCTCCCATCCATAGAGCTTTTCTTGGTACCCTCTCTTCTAACCAAGAACCTAGTTCTTTCACCTCTACTTCTAAACATGCTTGTTGGAGGGATGCTAGGACTACATAAATAATAGCACTAGAAGCCAATCAAACTTGGGATGTTACCCCTCTACCACCCGGTGAGCATGCCATTGGGTGCAAGTGGGCAGATAAAATCAAGTATCATGTTGATGGCAGCATCGAGAGATATAAGGCTCGCCTAGTTGCCAAATGATACACACAAACTGAGGGAATTGATTATCGCGAAACATTTGGTCGTGTAGCCAAGTTAGTTATTATTCGTTGTCTTCTCTCCATTGATGCAGTACAAAGCTGGCCCCTCTTTCATATAGATGTGAACAATGCCTTCTTACATGGAGACCTGGTAGAAGAGGTCTACATGCAACTTCCACCAGGATTTCCTCGAAAGGGGGAGCATGGAGAACACCTTGTTTGCAAATTTTAAAAATCCCTATAGGGCCTCAAATAAGCTTCCCGTAACTAGTTCTTCAAGTTCTCCACTACACTGCTCCAAGCTAGTTTTCAATAGTCTACAACATATGTTCACTCTAAAAAATCAGCACAAGATCATCATTATTATAGTATATGTCGATGACATTATACTCATTGGCAACGACAACTCCACTATTGAGATCATAAAAGAGTTTTACCCAACAGCTTCAAAATCAAGGATCTTGGTATCTTGAAATACTTCCCGGGCATCAAAGTACCTAGATCCAACAAAGGCATTTTTCTGTCCCAAAGAAATTATACTCTAGACATTCTTGAAGAAGCCGGACTTCTTGGCACTAAACCTCAAACTCCACATTGATTATGAAACTCTTTTATCTGATCCCAGCCCTTACAGACGACTCGTTGGGCACCTCATATACTTGACAATCACTATACCTGAAATAACATTCTCGGTGAATGTCCTCCATCAATTCATGCAAAAACCACGTCAACCACACATGGATGCTGCACTTCGATTTCTTCGCTATCTCAAGTCTAGCCCGGGAAAAGGTATCCTTCTGCCATCGTCTAACAACCTTCAACTATCAGGGAATTCAGATTCAGATTGGACTAGCTGCCCTACCACCCGTCGGTCTGTAACTGTTTATTGTACCTTCCTTGGCAATATCCCCATTTCCTGACGTACAAAAAAGCAATCTACGGTATCTCGTTCCTTTGCCGAGGCTGAATACATGGCTATGGCCACCACCATATGTGAACTGGTCTGGCTTAAACATCTTCTCCATGACCTCGGCTTCATTCATTCTCAATCTATGCACTTGTGTTGCGATAATCGAGCTGCTCCACACATAGCTTCCAATCCAGTCTTCCACGAACATACCAAGCACATTGAACTAGATTGCCATGTTTTTCGAGAAAAATTGCAGGCAGGAATCATTTCAACAAAGTATATCCGAATGAATAATCGGCAAGCTGACATTTTCACCAAGGCCCTAGGCAAAGACAAATTTGATTATCTACAACACAATTTGGGTGTTTTTGACCCTCACATACCAACTTGAGGTGGAGTATTATAGTTACCATGCCACATCAACCTTATGCCACATCAACCTTATATCTTCTCTTAACTTCCTTCACTAACTTCTCCCTCTCTTCTCGGTTGTAACTTCTCCCTCTTTTCTCTTTAACTTCCTTCACTAACTTCTCCCTCCCTTCTTGATTGTAACTTCTCTCTCTCTTCTTGGTTGTAACTTCTCCCATTCTTCTCGGTTGTATACGTTGTATATATTCAGGTTTACTCCATTAATGAAAATATAGCAAGTCACACAAAGAACTATCGCTTTTGACACAATATACCAAATAAAAAATTTAAAATTTTTGAAAAAAGAATTAAAATAAATGGGCTGCTGGTTCTGACTGGTTTTCTAATAGAACCAGTTGGTTATGGTAATGTCAAAGAATTTTCCAAAACCGGTCGGTTTATAGAAGGAACCTATCCAAAATTTTTCGGGAACTGAGACAACCTGACTAGTTCCCGATTCGGATCAACCGATTCTGATCCATATCACCATTTTTCTTAACCTTGATCTCACAGAAGGCAAAGTCAATTTGGAGTATATTTCTTATCTTTCATATATCACCACAACACATGACACAAAACATGATAGTCACTAAGCACAAGTTTTGTTTTTGCACGGGATTACATTGTACCAGAAGATTTTACATGCAAAATCCATGTTAAACTATTACTAACACTGACAAGACCCTGTTTGAACTTTAACCAGGACTATGGAGGTAGACCTTCACCTGGATACCTTTGGAACTAATGCCACAGCGAATCAAATCGCATTGTGGGAAATCTTAAACCGCTAACTAGGATGTAGCCCTGTCAATCATTTCAGAGAAATGGAAATTATTTAATGTGTTGTTTGGGAGTCAATTATTAACTATATTTGTGACATAGAAATATCATGTACGGTGTTGCTTGCTGACTCAAAAGGAAAATGTTTTGATAGAGCTACAGCCAAATCAAAATAAGTAAAGCATCGCCTCATAACTCATTGAAAATTGTAATTGAGGCATTGGAAAACCTTTACCATGATCATCTCGGCTTGAACATTAGGGTTGTAAAAAGAAATTAGAACTTCACGATTTAAAAATAGTGTATATTGTAACAAATTGTCTAAACTGTCTACTTTGCCTGAAAGTAAGTATTTAAGGATCAGCAAGATCTATACCATTTTTTTTTTGGTGCAGTTGGCATAGGGATGCATTCGTAGCTGTAGAGGTAAGATGCACCTTCAAATTTTATCATGGTATATAATTTTGATGTAAATGTTCTTAGGATTATCTCAAAATCTATTTTTATATCTAATAATAAAAGTTTCAATTTAAAAAATGGTTAAAATCAAGAAGATCTATAAACCTATGGAAATCTTGAAATGGACGGTGTAGATAATATGTTGTAAAATGCACTATTTCTGTGACTTAAAATCTTTTTATTTTTCATAGTCACACATCTCGATGTCAAGATGATCAATGAAAGGGCTTTTCAATATTAAAACTACCTTTTCCGATGGATTTTGAGGTGCATCCGTAGTTCTACATTATAAGGCTGCATCCTTATATAAACTTTTTTCCTTTTTTTTAGTTTCAAATTTTATTTTTGGTGTTGGAAATTGATTGTGGAGCCATCATGGAGGTTTCCATTGTAGAAAGTGCTTTTAGTTTAAATCATTGATTTAAAACTTGAGACACGGGAATCGGTGACCCCATCGCCAGTCCTGAACAGTAAATCCACGTCATAGAACGAAGTATGACACGTTAATCTCGTGTTAGGTTATGCTGCCCCCTTTTCTGAATATGCGAATGATTAAGGTATTGAGAAGGTATTTATTTCCTCAAACTTCTTTTACATTTTCGATGTGGGATTCGAACATGGTGATATAACGTTGAGACATTAATTCAATATATATCATTATTATAGAAAGTGATATAACGTTGAGACATTAATTCAATATATACCATTATTATAGAAAGTAAATCAACAATCGGTGATGTTGTGCAGTAGGTTATCACTTATGCCGTTATCCAGCATTTTATGTTTATCTTAAAAAAAAAATAAAAGGAAGAAAATAATATCCTAAAAAAAAGTAAAGGGAAAAAAAGAGTTTTATTTTTGTCTTCAAAAAACAATAAAAGGAAGAAAATAATGTCATAAAAAAAAAGAAGAACAAAAAAAAAAAAAAGTAATACAGCAAGTATTTCGTGTAAAAAAAAAAACAAAAAAGGTAATAAAAAATCTTCTTATTTTTCTTGTCACAAAAAATAAAATAAAAGGTAATATAACAAGTATTTCTTGTCAAAAAATAAAATAAAAAGTAGAAAAAAATAAAAGGTACCTTGGCAGCATCAATTTCTTATTTTTCTTATCAAAAAAAAAAAAAAAGTAATGCAACAAGCAAAAAAAATGGTAATACAACATCTTCTTATTTTTCTTTTCAAAAAATAAAATGAAAGGTAATACAACAAGTATCATATTTTTCTTGTAAAAAAAAAAAAATACAACAAGTATTTTTTGTCAAAAAAAATGAAAGGTATTTCTTAATACAACAAGTATTTCTTAATACAACCTAGGAATATATTGTCAAATTATTATTTTTAATTTTTATAACATGGTGATCTTTAACATAAATTTAGGAATATTAATTCAATTATAGGGTTCACACAATGAGCCCATTTGAAACCTCTCTCTCTCTCTCTACTAACAATCTTTTCCACTAAATTTATCCTAGAAACCTAAAAATTTAAATTTTGTGAAAAATTAAAGTATTATTTTGAAAATTGCTATGCATTCTGATAATTTCTACATTGATGACCAAATATTTTATTTTATTTATTAATTTATTTGTATTATAAATCATATAATTATTATTTTTCTTACAATTGTCAATAATACATTTTAAATTAGATGATATTGTAAGATATTTTAGATTTGTTATTATTTATATAATAAAATAATTATAAAATGTAAACCAACAGTTTCAATATATAACATTATATTCAATTAGGTTGTAATAATTTTGGATTATAGTTAGTTAGGTTGTAATAATTTTGGAGTATAATGAGTTAGGTTGTAATAATTTTGTTTTTTTTTTTAGAGAATTAGGGTTTTCCTCCAATTCGAAATTTTAGTGGTCCGTTTTTCATCGATTTAATCAATTCTTTATTGTAGTCCGTGTATGATTATATACTTTATCCATAATAATTCTATGATTATTCTTTTATGTGATGCAAATTTAATGGTTAACATAAGTTCATACAAGGAATTGACCTCTCAATATTCACATATTCATGAAAAAAATAAAAGCTAATAATGTAGTACCCCCATTTCTTATTGGATTCCTAAAAAACAACATTTATAGAATTTTTATAATTTTTTTGAATTTGTTTTAAGGTTTAATCTGACTGATTTGGCTGATTCCCGA
Organism: Amborella trichopoda; assembly: GCF_054954075.1. Classification (NCBI taxonomy): domain Eukaryota; kingdom Viridiplantae; phylum Streptophyta; class Magnoliopsida; order Amborellales; family Amborellaceae; genus Amborella; species Amborella trichopoda. The sequence goes on from NC_142339.1 coordinate 14,163,183, forward strand.
TCCAAATTCGGATGGGCTTTATGCGTACCCAATCCGAGGCACTGATCAATTTTTTAAACCACTGGCAACAAGTATCCTCTCAATTACATACTAAAAACTGTCCCAAACATCCAGGCAAAATAAAATGTACACAATGATTTATGACATCACAAAACATTTTGGCACTTTAGAAAGGGTGTGCATAGCATGCCCTCGTAGGAGTACATTGTAGGTCTATTCCTTTCATGTTTAATTGGAGGGCTCTCCACCATTCAATTTAGGGTTCGTTTGGAAACTTAGAATTTTCAATCATGTGAAAAGTCGATCCTAAAATTGAGATTTTCTGAAGTTGAGATTTCATGGAAATGTTAATACCCAGTTTGGATCGTATCTAGTTTCTCTCTCTAAAACATTTTAGGTACTTTCTCACTCTAAAATTTGATATAGTTACTTTCTCTAAAATTTTAAGATGCTTTCTCTCTCGAAAATTTTCAAGTAGTTTCTCTCTAAAATTTTAATATACTTTTTCTCTCTAAAACTTAAAGTTTGAGATAGTTTTTCTATCTAAAACTTTTCAAATAATTATCTCTCTAAAAAATTTAGGTACTTTTTCTTTCTAAATTTGATATAGTTTCTCTCTAAAGTTTTACGATATTTTCCCTCTAAAACATAAATTTTGAGATAGTTTATCTCTCTAAAATTTTCAAATAGTTCCTCTCTCTAAAATTTTAGTATACTCTCTCTAAAACTTAAAATTTGAGATAGTTTCTCTATCTAATTTTTTTAAATAGTTTCTCTCTCTAAATATTTCAAGTACTTTCTGTATCTAAATTTTAATATAGTTTCTCTCTCTAAATTTTATGATATTTTATCTCTCTAAAACTTAAAATTTGAGATACTTTCTCTCTCTAATTTTTTTTTGATTGTTTCTCTATCAAAAATTTCATATAGTTTCTAATCTCTAAAATTTTTATAAGCTCTCTCTCTCTCTAAAACTTTAAATTTTATATAATTTCTCTCTTTAAATGTTTTTTTCCTCAAAAAAAAAAAAGATGCATAATATTTTCAGTTTTTCTTTCTTCTTTTTTTTTTTCTTTTTTTTTTTCTTTTTTTTTTTTTTACATTTTTTACTTTTTTCGCTAAATGCTTTTGATAGCATTATTCATTATAATATCATTTTTTCATTAAATTTGAGATAGTTTCTCTCTCTAAAATTTTTGAGATAGTTCCTCTCTCTAAATTTTTTGAAATAATTTCTATTTAAAAATTTTCAAGTAGTTTCTCTTCCTAATATGAAATAGTTTCTCTCCAAAATTTTAAGATAACTCTCTTTTAAATTTAAAATTTTGATATAGTTTTTCTCTCCAAAAGGTTTGGTATAGTTACTCTCTTAAAAAAAATGTCTTAGTTTCTCTCCATAAAATTTGACATAGTTTATCTCTCGAAAATTTTAATATACTTGCACTATCTAACATTTAAGTTTTTAGATAGTTTCTCCCTCTGAAAATTTTGAGATTGTTTATCTCTCTAAGAATTTTCAAATACTCTCTCTCTAACACTTAAATTTTGATATAGCTTCTCTCTGTAAAGAGTTTGACATACAAGTTTTTGAGATATGTTCTCTCTCTAACAATTTTTAGGTAGTTGCAAATTATAAGGCTTAAAATTTGAGATAGTTTCTCTCTATAAAATATGATAAGAGTTTTTCTATCTAAAATTTTAAGATAGTTTCTCTTTCTAAAACTTTTGAATTAGTTTCACTTTAAAAAATTTGATATAGTTTCTCTCTCTAAAATATTTGAATAATTTTTCCGTCTAAAACTTAAAATTTGAGAGTGTTTATCTCTTTACAAATTTTGATAAAGTTTCTCTCTATAAAAAATTTTGAAATAGTTTTTCTCTAAAACATTTTGGTGCTTTGTCTCTCTAATACTTAAAATTTTCTATAGTTTTTCTCTCTAAGAATTAAATTTCAGATAGTTTCTCGATCTAAAAATTTTCAAGTACTTTTTCTCTATAAAACTCAAAATATTAGATAGTTTCTCTTTTTAAGAATTTTCAGGTACTCTCTTTATAAAACATAAAATTCGTGATAGTTTCACTTTCTGGAAAAATTTAAGATAGTTTCTCGCACTAAAATTTAAAATTTGCTATAGTTACTATCTAAAAATTTGAGATAGTTTCTCTCTCCAAGAAATTTCTAGTACTTTCTCTTTAAAGCTTAAAATGTAATATGTTTTTGCTTTAAAACAAATTTGAGCTTGTTTCTCTCTCTAAAACGTTTCTACGTACTCTCTCTAAAATTCGATATAGTTTCTCTCTCTCTCTCTCAAATTTTAAGATATTTTATCTCAATAATAAGATATTTTATCTCCAAAATTTGCAGTAGTAGCATTTAATACCCTAACCAAAAAAGGCACCATGTACAAAGCAATAGTATATAAGTGTCCAATTTTGTTGAGTACAATGATAAATTATTTTATAGTGTGAGCACCCTAATATGATATATATATATATATATATTTATATATATGGAAGATACTACAAAACGCCTATAGGAAAAAATGAACAGTGATTTCGCCTACCTTCATCACCGTCTAAAGTTCATCGCAGGGTGGCGATTGTCCGGTTGTGTTTCTTTTTTTATTTTTTCCTACAAATCGGAATTACCTGAAATTTGGAACGTGTCTTCATCAAAATAGGCGAATCTAAGAAAAATATAAAAAAAATATTTTACATAAAAAGTATTGACCAAAATACATTTTGTTCAATTTTGTATTACGAACTATTATTTTTCTATTTTTATTACTTGAGCCTCATTAAGATGTACACACGCTTCAAATTTCAGATCATTCCGATTTGTAAAAAAAAAAAAAGAAAAAAAAAATACTACTGAATATTCGTGATCGTGCAATAAATTTGGACGGTGATGAGGGATGCTATATATATATATATATATATATATATATATATATATATATATATATATATATATATATATATATGGAAGATGCTACGGTACACCGATTTGTATACTGCTACATAAACGCCGAACTCCTCTGATTGAATATGGGCTGATGAGACCATCACAGATGTCCAGTAGTGTTTCATTTTTCATTTTTTTATACAAATCAAAATGATTCGAAATTTAAAAAATGTGTTCATAAAATATAGATGAATCTTCGAAAAATATAAAAATAATATTTGACATGAAATAAATGGACCAAAATACCTCCAAAATGTTTCAAGGGTATTTTGGTAAAAAAAAATTTACGAATTATTGTTTTTATATTTTTATTAGATGCGTCTCACTAAGATGTACACATGCTTCGCATTTTAAATCATTCTGATTTGTATAAAAAAAATTAAAATTCAAATACTTGCAAATAATCATGACCGTCAAATCGGCCTAGATTGAGCGTTTACTGTAGCAGTACAAACATGGGTATACAAGAACTTTTTCATATATATATATATATATATATATATATATATATATATATATATATATATAGAGTTAACAACCCCGCAAAATATGAATGTTCAAGTTAGAAGGGATTGTGATGGGTGTATTTATCAAAACAATCATTATTTTTCCATTAAAAATTATTTAAATAGGTATCTATACTATTAAGTAAGAGGAAATTTGAAATTTTCAAAAAAGCATGATGGCATTTTGGAAGTTAGTATCCTGAACTTTATTTGTAGAGTGCCCTTGTCCTTTAGTTAAAATTTCAATTTTACCTCTTTTGAAGATGACAAAAAAACTTTTTGTCTTGTAGTAATATTTACAAATTTACACCACAAAAGTAATTTCTTTTAAAAAATAAATAACAAAATTAATAAATCCTCACAATTCTCACTATCTTGAACCTTTGTAATTACAAAGGTTGTGAAGTTTAGAATATCCAATTTATATATATATATATATATATTTATATATATATATATATATATTTATATATATATATATATATTTATATATATATATATATATATAAATAATAGATTCACGTGTGAATATAAAACTCAAGAAATACGGTTTTGTTTTCTTGCAAAGTGGACTATTTTTTATTAAAATATTTTACCATAGGGGGTTTCATATGCTTTTCTTTCCCTACCAAACATGTGCCATGAAAATTTTCCCTAGGGAATATTTCCACACCAACTAGACACGTGTTTATATTTCACCTGATAGTCACTAAGCACTGGCTTTTTCTTGCATGAGATTATGTTGTACGATAAGGTTTCACATGCAAAATCCGCTTAAACTATTAGTGACCTGGGAAATTAACGTTTGGATCGGGTTTTTATATCAATATAACGGAGTGACCTAAAAATAGGTCGTTATTATCCTGAAGGACAAATCCCTGAATTTTTTTTCTTTTTACCAAGTTTTCTCTCGATTCGATTTTTAAAACATCGGACCGCTTGATTTTCATAAAAAATTCAACAGATTGCGGTCGGATGGTTCTAACATCTGACAGCTTGGTTAACCTACAAAATATAACAGAATGTGGTTCGATGTTAGATCCATCAGACCACTTAATTTTCATCAAAAATATCAAACAGAATAAAGTCTGATGGTTCTAACATTCGGCCATGTAGTTAACTTAGAAAACTCAATAGAATGGAGTCCGATGTTAGAACCATCAGAGTGCTTAATTTTCATGATAAATGTCAAAGCAGAATGCAGTCCGATAGTTTTAATATCGGGCCGCTTAGTTAATTACAAAATTCAATAGAATGAGGTATGATGTGAGAGCAATCAAACCGCTTGATTTTCATAAAAAATGCCATAACATAATGTTGTCCGATGATTCTAACACCAGATCACTTAGTTAACTTACAATCGGTCCCATAGAAAAAAATGAATAGTATCGGGGTTACCAAGCGGTTCAGACTAGGAGAAACTTGATAGCAAATAAAATTAATGATCTATCCTTTCAAGTAATAACGACCTATTCAAAGACCATTCAATTATATCAGAACGTAAATTTCGCTACTAAAATTGACTCGACCCTATTGAAACTTTAACCAGGCTTGCGGAAATATATCTTCACCTGGGCTTTTTGGAAATAAAGCCGCAACGAATCAAATTTGCATTATGGAAAATCTTAAACCCCTAACAAGGATGAAGGCTACCATGAATAATGTAATGCTCTTGACTCAGCTTAAGGACATGTGAGAGACACAGAGAGGGAGTCATATTCAATTCAGAGCAACGAAAATTATTAAAGGAACTGCGGATAGAGCCAATGCAATATGCTTCCCCGGATCAAGGAATCTTTCAGAACTTCAGAAAAGTTTGGAGCTTTTGAAAAATCTTGATGAATACTAAATCCGATTTACAAATCCTAATTTCTTTTGAGTTTGGAGTACCCTTATCAAGTATTTCCTTTTTGAGACAGAAGGTCGACAGAGAGAAGGGGAACTTTCAATCTGGAGATTGATTTGAAAATATGTTCATTAGTTGCCTCCAAAAGAAAAAAAGAAAAAAAAAAACATATTTTCGTTGTATTTTTGTATTTCAGTAATCCAAAGATTCCTAAATTCATTTCTATTTGAATCCATAATTTTTATTGTTCTATACATTAAATAAAGAAGTATTCTCAAATTCAAACAAAAATCTCAGATTTCACATTAATAATCCAAACAAATATTTACTGACAAGAGGAAGAAGGTACATTGTAACAATCAATAACCAAAAAAACAAAAAATGAGGACCGTAAATTGTCAAAGAATAAAATCAATACTTTGCACAAAATTGTAAGAACAGAACAAAAAAAATAAATTAAACAAATAAAGAATCTTAGAAAGAAGATGAAAAAAAAGAAAAGTTTAATCATCATCACCCTTGTCTTCTTGGGCACTGTTTGCTTCTTTAACCAAATATCTGGCACGAGAAATATGACGCAAATCGTTGCCAATACAGATATCGTGCAAAACCAACAAAAGAATGCTTTACAGGAGATGAAAAAAAAAGAAAAGTTTAATCATCATCATCCTTGTCTTTTTGGACACTGTTTGCTTCTTTAACCAAATATCTGGCAGGAGAGACGCAAATCGTTGCCAATACAGATATCCTGCAAACCAACAAAAGAATGCTTTACAAAAGATGCCAAAAAGACTAACCTGTTTCAGAGAGAAATGCAAAAAAATTGACCTTTATGTATTTCTTGGCAGCTGCAGGTCTCTGCTTGGGCCTGAGAGGCAGCTTTGCTCCCATAGCCAAAAGGTCATCCTCAATCTCTTTTTTGGAAAGATGAATCTCAATTTTGGGTAAAAGTCCATAGGTTTTCATCTTTCTATCTTTATTGGAACTTCTGAGCCTTTGAGACCATTGCAAGCTTTAGCGCTCTACAGCTCCTCCTGCCGTTTTAACAGTTGATCCGGGGATTTTATGATGTGGTTCAACCAACTTTTCAGCCCGCTTTGTATTAGGTCGAGTCTTCACCGTTCGAGGGTGTTTTTCTGTTACCCATTTCCATGGCAGATTAGAGTTTCCAAGGTTTTGCCCCATTTTATTGGAAAAGAAGAGAGGCAGAAAAAGGAAAATAAGGGTGGAGCTGAAAGGAAAAGTAAAGGACGAGAGTTGAGAGGGAAAGAGAGAGCAGAGAACCAAGAAAGAGGGAGGAAGATTTGAGAGAGAGAGAGAGAGAGAGGAAGAGTTAAGAAAGAGAGAGAGAGAGAAAGTTTGAAATAAGAGGCACGAGCGAGGCATTTTTTATGGGATTCGTACACGCACGAAGAGTTTGTTAGGATAAAGAGGATGGCAGCCTCGGACATTCCTCCGCCTTTAACTCTTTCCTACATAATCTTGAGGACGTATACTCCGCTCTTTCAGGACAATAGTTGAGTTCTACTCTGGTCAAAGATCAATTTGGGAAAATTACAAATAACCCCTAAGATTAAACATGCTATACTAGTTACCCCCCAACCAAAGTTTTTTTTCAATTTTTTCTCCAAAATACACTTTTATTTAGCAAATACCTTTTTTGTACATAAATACTTAATTTACTCCTTTGGGTAAAACCTCATCTAGCCCTAAATTTTGGAAGTATAACCTTTTAAACTATAGATTATCTTTAACAAAAAAAAAAAAGTTTCATAATTACACCCTCTATGTACTTAAAAAAAAAACAAATATCTCAAGATTGAATAAAGACAATCCAATTTTAGATGGTATGATTTTGAGAATATTTAATTTTTAAATGGTGCGATTCAAGAAAACTCAGATTTCAAATTTGTTGATAATAATTTACGATTAAGAGAATCTTCTCGAGTTGATCTTTATTCGATGGAGCAAAGTAACCACGGTCCTAAGGGAGACTAGAGATGGAAATGAAATAGAGAAACAAAGAGAAATGAGAGGCAAGTAGGAATAAAGTTTATACAGTTAAAGCTGAAACTGTGGAGAGAAACTGAATAAAGTTGAGAAGTGAATAAAGTTGAGAAGAGAGAAGGGAGAGGAAGTTGATTTTGAAATAGGAGAGAGAGAATTAAATAAAGTTGAAATAATGAGAGAGGTTTCTAATGCGTTGTAAAAAAAGGAAAAAAAAAAAACAAGGAGAGATGGGATTGATACGATAGAAGAACCAAAGAAAGGATTGTCTTAAACTTAAAAAAGGAAGAAAGTAATAAGAGGTGGGGGAGCACCTGCGTCTATATCTTGCCAACAGAGAGGGAGGGGTGAGGCGGGGGAGCACCTGCGTCTATATCTTGACAAAAGAGAGGGAGGGGTGAGGTGGGGGAGCACCCGCGTCTATATCTTGACAAAAGAGAGGGAGGGGTTTCCTCTTTCTTCTCTTGTTATATGTAGATTTGGTTTAGTTGATGAGATAAAAGAGTGAGAAGGTTCTTTTCTTTATGATTTGATTTAGGACAAGATAAACATAAATTAGCGTTTGAAGAGAGAGGGAGATAACTCCACGTTCTTGAGAGAGAGAAAGAGGTGTCTCCCCTTTTGATTGAGAGAGAGAGATTTTCTTCTCTCTTTATTGGCCAGATCGAGAGTTGTCGGGGATTTGTTATGTTAAAGAGATAATAAGATTGACGAAATTACAGCGCTTGTTAGAGATACAATTTTTTAATTATATCAAACCAAATATGAAATATTCACAATTCTATAACTTACTTTATTTTTTTGTGATCCCTTTTTTTTACCTGTTTTTTCCTCCGTATATATAAAATAAAACTGATGTATTATGATGTTTAGGTCTTCTATTTTACTATTTCCCAACTTGCTAACTATGGATCCAACCATATGACACCTCTCTCTCTCTCAGTTATATGAAAATTATCTGTGAAAGTTGAATACTTTAGTATCTATATCTTTTGATTTATGTTTATACAAGTAAAAAACCACATGATTTTAATTTCATCTCTCGTAGGCATTTTGATAAATTTCTACTTTACTAAGTTCAAATATACGGCATCTATATTTCACACAACCACATAGTTGTAGAAAAAAATCAGGGGAAAAAAAATAACTTGGAAGATAGAAATACCAAAATAGCCGAAAATCTAGCTGGAATTCTGATCGCTTTTATTTATCAAATTTACCTTTTTTTATCAATGATAAGTACAGATTCCCTAAATTTAAATGAAAATATCTTATATATGGTTACAACATTATGCTATTGAAGTCAGGTGTACCTCAAGAAGTAACTGTTAGGACGTTGGTGAGCCCTCCATTGATCATTGATCATCTTGACTTTGAGATGTGCGGCTATGAAATAAAAAAAAATATTCAAATTTTAAAAATAATGTATCCCCTATTTTAAAGATTTTTATGTGTTTATAGATTTACTCGATTGATAGTATTTTTTATATTTTTAATCACAAAACATACCAGGAATAACTGTAAAAGTAGCGTCCTTACAGCAGAGATCACCTCCTAGCAAATCTGCAACAGAAAAATAGCTCAAATTCATCTCCCTCCTCCACACGATATATTTTGCAAGCGCAATTCAATGCTTGTGACCATGAATAATCCATGGATGGGAATGTTATCATTGTCCAACCATTCATTCGATGGTGATGGAGACCCTTAGTTACCGGGAGTGCTGAACAAGGGTGGTGCTCCCGCTCCGGAACAAAGCTACGGCCTTTTATGATCGGGAGCTAGACTGGAACTCGTTTTAAAATTTTTAGGCTCCTATTTATAGGATTCTCCATCCATGGACAAAGGACTTCGATCCCACTATCGCACGGAATATGTTCATTAAAATTGTAGATCTCGCTCCTTAATAAAATAGAACATCGCTCCCAGAATTTTTTTTAGGAGCACAATTCCTATGTTCCTGGAACTTGATCCCTATGTTCTCAGAGATTCCTAAAAGAACTTTTTAAAATAAAATTAACTTTTAAAATAAAATAATTATTTGTTAAGCAAAACTTTCATAAAAGTGTAGTGCTGCGATGGGAGCGCAGACTAATCATGCACGAAATGAGATCATTCCTTGAATGGAGCTTGGTGTTTTCTAAATAGGAACACGTGCATTCTTAGATGGCGGTGCGATCCTGTTTTTGATGGGAGCGCGATCCTAATGAATATGGGAACATGATCCCATTTGACATGGGACGCGTACTCCTTAAATAAGGATCTAGAACCTGATATAATGGGAACACACTCATTGTTCATACGAGATCTCGATCCGCTACTTTTACCCTCACCGGAACTTGTTTACCGAGCTTTGGAGCTTTGAGTGAACAAGTTCCGGAGTTTTGGGTAGCCATTGCTGGAGCTTTTGGCAGCCGTCGAAATGATGCTCCCGCTCCCGATAACTATGGGACAGACATGTCAGTGAGAGAATCAAATAGTGGTTTAAACTCAATCAACCATGGACTCCATAGCGATGACCCTCATGACTGTAGATTCTGTCTAAGCCTGATAACTACTACACGAGCGTATGCACATACACTCTTTCTTTCTCTCTCTCTCTCTCTCTCTCTCTCTCTCTCTCTCTCACACACACACACACACACACATATATATATATATATATATATATATATATATATATATATATATATATATATATATATATATATATATATATATATATAGGAAAACACTACGCAATTCCTATAGGCGAAAATGAACAGTGATTTCGCCTGCCCCCATCACCGTCCAAAGTTCATCGTGCGGTCACGAATGTTTAGTAGTGCTTCATTTTTCATTTTCTTTTCTACAAATTAAAATGACTTGAAATTTGGAACATGTATTCATAAAAAATAGAGAAATCTTCGAAAAATATAAAACAAATATTTTATATTTCACGGATAAATTTTTTTATATTTTTATTATATGCGCCTCAGTAGGATGTACATATCGTCCAATTCTCAAGTCATTTTGATTTATAGAAAAAAAATAAAAAATAAAACACTACCAGACAATCGTGACCAAGCGATGAAACCTGGACAATGATGAGGGTAGGCGAAATCACTATTCATTTTCACCTATAGACGTTAGGAAGACTTTTCCATATATCTCTCTCTATATATATATGTATATATATAATTTTATTAATAATTATTATTTTTTGATAGATAAAAAATAACATAGAAATTCACCTTCATCCCCAACTTGGATACCATTAACCTCGAAAGCTGAAAGCATTTGGGGTAGGTTAGGTTAACCCTCGCTTGAGCAATGGTCGCAGTTACGGGCAGGATGCTCACGAGAATGGCAAGGACATTTGAATTCTCTATTTCCTTTCCTTCTTCTCTTCAAGCTGCAGTATTTTGCTTTAGCAGGATTGCTTTGCCATATTTATAGGAGAAACCTGAATTTTTAATGCTATGCATAGTTGCGAGACACTAAGAGGAATAATATATCATGCTTATCCAAACTTGGTTGGCAGCAATAATTTACTGTCCATTGGATCTGTGGATCTGTTTCCAAGTATCTTTCTTGGGAGTATATTGGTTATCATTTCAAGAATGAGATCATTTCCATCATGGTTTAAGTTTAAAAAAAAAAAAAAATAATAATAATTTTAAATTGTTTCCATTTTGATGTTTAGGGTTTCAAGAAAACTTCATGAATTTAAATGGAAAAATATTCTTTTACTCTTGAATAAGTGCAGCAAAATTCTTAGATTTTTGCTCCCAAGCTTGCAATATTTGTTGAAGTGTGTCTACCTTCAACTGTAACGAATCGAGGTCAACTTGCCCAAACATATGCGCATACACACACATATTTAAAATGTCGGATTGTTAGACTATTTATCTTTTGTATATGGAGGTCACAATCATTCTTGTCCCTTAAATATTAAAATGGGTGGTTGTAAGAGTATCATTGAATAAATATAAAGTTCCAAAGAAAAAATATCTTAACTCACCTCCAAGCCATCCAATTTGCCATCTAATAAGTAGGAATAGTTGTAACCTCCATGTACAAAAGATAAATGGTATTTTTGTAGTCAGCCATCCAATTTGACATCTAATGAATAGGAATGATTGTGACCTTCATGTAAAAAAAATACATGGTCTTTTTATATATATGCATATACACACATATATGATATATACATTATATTTTTTGAAATATTATTTTAATAAATTTCCCTATATATCTATGGTGTATGTACATTTCAAATATTTTTTTTAATATCTTTTAAATTCCTATTGGAAAAATTAAACAATGATTTTGCCTATCCTCATAACCGTCCAAAGTTCATTGCACGATTAGGATTGTCCGGTAGTATTTCATTTTTCATTTTTTTTCTACAAATTGGAATGACCTGAAATTTGAAACTTGCATACATATGAGTGAGACTCATCAAATTAAAATATAAAAAAAAACATCGTAAAAATAAAATTGACAAAAATACCCTGAAAACCTTTCAAGGGTATTTTGGTCAACTTATTTCATATGTTTTTGATATTTTTCGTAGATTCATTTATTTTTTATGAACACACGCTTCAAAGTTTATATCCTTTCTTTTTAAAAAGAAGTAAAACTTAAAACACTACCAGACAATTGTGACCGTGCAATGAACTAAATTGACCAAAATACCCTTCAGGGGCATTTTCGTCAATTTATTTTTTTGAATTATTTTTGATATTTTTATTATGTACGCCTTACTAAGAAGTACACACGCTCCAAATTTCAAATCATTCGTATTTATAGAAAACAAATTAAAAATGAAACACTATCGGCCAACTGTGACTGTACGATGAAGTTTGGATGCTGATGAGGGTAGGAGAAATCAATGTTCATTATACATATAGGAAAACTATTCCCAATGCTTATAGGTGAAATTGAATAGTGATTTCACCTACCGTCATCACTATCCAAACTTCATCTCACGGTCACAGTTTCTCAATAGTATTTCATTTTTAATGTTTTTTCTAAAAATCAAAATTTCTTGAAATTTGAAGCATATGTACATCTTAGTGAGAGACCCCTAATAAAAATATGAAAAAAATAATTTGTAAATATAAATTCACTAAAATGCCACCATAAAATTATATTTTGTGAATTAACTTTTTCATATTTTAATTAGATGAGCCTCACTAAGATTTACGCACACTCCAAATTTCAGATCATTGCGATATGTGTAAAAAAAATGAAATTTGTAACTCTACTAGGCAATCGTGACCGTGATGAGGTAGGCGATTGTGACCGTGATGAACATTGGACGGTGACGAGGTAGGTGAATTCACTGTTCATTTTCGACTATAGGCATTTTGTAGTATCTTTCATATATATATATATATATATATATATATATATAGGAAAAGTCTTTCCAATACCAATAGGCGAAAATGAATAGTGATTTCGCCTAACCTCATCACCGTCAAAATTTCACTGCGCAGTCACGATTGTCTGGTAGTGTTTTATTTTTCAAGTTTTTTTTATAAATTAGAGAGACCTGAAATTTGGAGAGTATGTACATATTAGTGATACACATCTAATAAAAATATAAAAATAATTATCTGTGAAAACTAAATTGACCAAAATACCCCCGAAACGTTTAAGGGTTATTTTCGCATAAAATACTTTTTTTATAATTTTAGAAGATTCCCATATTTTTGATGAATACACACTCCAAATTTCAAGTCAATCCAAATTGTAGAAAAAACGTAAAAAATGAAACACTACCAAACAATCGTGACCGCGCGATAAACTTTGTACGGTGATGGGGGTAGGCGAAATCGCTGTTAATTTTTGCCTATAGGAGTTGCATAGTATTTTCCATATATATATATGGAAAAAAATGGGATTAGCCCACTAGCTTATATGAACAATGAGCCCAACGACCCTGATTGAATCTGAGCCGATTTGACGATCACGGATCTTCGATAGTTTTTGAATTTTTTTTTTTTCTACAAATCTAAATAACTTGAAAATCTTCGGCCTATGTTTATAAAAAATAGATAAATCTTCGAAAAATACCAAAAAAATGTTTGACATAAAATAAATTGATCAAAATACCACCGAAAAAGTTTGGAGGGTATTTTGGTTTTTTTATTTTTTTGAAAAAATGTTTTTATATTTTTATTAGGTGCGCCTTGATGAGAAGGACAAACACCTAAAATTTGAAACATTTTGAAATTATATATATATATATATAATTATATATATATGAAAAAGATGGGATTAGCCCACTAGCTCATTTGAACATATGAACCCAACGGCCCAAATTGAATCTGAGCCGATCTGATGATTACGGATGTCTGGTAGTGCTTGAATTTTATATGTTTTTTGTTGAGGTCTATCCCATAGAGGTATTCAAATTGGATCAATTATCGATTTCTAGGTTTCGTCGTAAACCTAATTGGTTACTTCTAATTACTTAAATCAATAGTTCAAATCGCACTCAAAGGTAGGGCATTTCCCATTGATATAAGAACATTTGTACCAGAAACAATGGTATCTCCAATTATAGCTCCTTTGGGATGGAAAATATATCTCTTCTCACCATCCCCATAGTGTACAAGAAAAATGTACGCATTTCGATTAGGGTCGTATTCTATGGTTACGATTCTACTAGAAATGTCTTTCTGATTCTGTTGAAAATCGATTTTACGGTATAGACGCTTCTGACCCCCCCTCTATGCCCTACGATAATGATTCCTCTGGCATTACGACCTTTACCACACTGATGCTGTCCATAGATCAAATTTTTTCGTGGATTGGATTTCACTTGACTGTCTATGACTCCATTGCGTGTGCTCGGGGTAGAAATTTTGTATAAATGTATCGTCGTGTTATTAAGTATGTTGATTCAAGTCCTTTTCACTATAAGAGGTGGAATAGAATAACCCGGCTGAAGCGTAATAATCATACGTCTGTAATGCATTCTATGTCCGATAAGAGGTCCCATTCTTCTACCGTTTCCCGGGACTGGGAGTCAATGACTCTTCATAGCTATTACCTTGACACCAAAGAAGAGTTCGATCCAATGCTTTATTTCTACCCTAGTTGATTCTGATTCGACGTTAGAAGGATATTGATTGTTCTCCAAAAGCCTTAAAATATATTATCATCTTTATTTATAAAGTTTAAAGCTCAAAAAATGTGTAGATCGACAGATCTATGAAACTTAGAAATCTTGAAAATTGAGAGTCCAAAAATGTGTTACAAACTACATTCCAAAACTTGAAGTCCATTTTTTTTCTCATTTCCATGCATATTGATGTGGAGATGATCAATTTGAGGATATCTGGGCATCAAAACAACCTCTTCTAGTGAAATTTTTGAGTTGACTCAAATTTGATTGTTTAGAGCCTCAGCTCTATATAAAATTTTTCCTTCGATTGACACTCTTTTTAATCTAACGAGCAACTATAGAAAAGCAAAATTTTAAAACGCAACCTAAAAAGTGCTTTTTGAGCTCAATTAATATACACCATCCATTTTAGTGAAATGCTTAGATTTAGGATATGCAATGTTATTTTCCTTTGCTAAATTTTTAGATTGCTGTATTATCACTAGATAAACAATATTAAAGAATAAAAAATTGATTTTGAATTTGTAAGTCTAGATGAAGAAACTCACCAAATGGATGGTGGAGATTCATTCTAAGAAGGAACTCATTTTGACTATATCTAGGGTGTAAATTGATCTTTTCAATTTAATATTGATTATTAAGATGATGACAGTGTGTGTAAAAAATTTGGGGTAAAAAAAATGCCACTAACATGGTTTTCTAGAAGTACGGTTTAATTATATTACAGTGACACAGGCACATGAAATTATTATTACAAGAAAAATATAAACTTATCAAGAAATATGTTATTCCAAAGTCTTGTCGTATGCATGTGATTGCAAACCAAAGGCATGCAAGAGGCTTGGTAAGTTTATATGTCCTGTGTACTTTATAAATTTAAACCATATGTTACTAGGATTTCTAAGATAAATATTTTGCTAAAGCAAAAAAATTCATGTGAAGATAGTAAAAAGCAATTGTCAAATTTGCAATCCCCAACATTATTTATGGGAACTGCTTCATTTAAAGCTTATGTACCCTAAATCCACCTTGAATATATGTTTTTATTCCTGTGACATGTATCCACCTCTTAATTGTGACTTAGTAATAAATAATTACATTAATAATTAATGGATTGTATTTTTTGCACGTAGTAAATCAATTTAAATAAGTACGGTAGAAAGCATATTTTTAGTTCACATGACCTACATCTTCTTAAGAGATAGGGTTCTCCTTAATTCTTGTGACATGTGTCCACCCCTTAGATGTGACTAGATGCTAGAAGATGTTATACTCCCTGGGGAATCTACTGTCCATTTACTCCCTTGGGTTAAACCCCACCTAGCCCTAATTTTTGGGGATGTAACCTTTTTGACCCTACCAAAAAATATATTTCCTAATTACACTTGCCATGTACGTAAAAATAATATTTTGAATAGAGACTATCCAATTTTAGATGGTGTGATTTAAGTGTTATAAAACTCAAGATTGAATACAGGCTGTCCAAGTTTAGATGGTGTTGTTTAAGTATTAGAAAACGCAAATTTCAAATTTGTTCTTTTGAGAATAATTGTCTATTTATCTTCAAATCTCCTGGACCCAATTTACCCATTGATTACTTGTTTTTTTCCCAAATAAAAACTAAAAAAACACCTCTATTTATCTACTAAACTCTATGCAATGTCTTTATTTTAGTAGAAATGTAGAAGTGTTTTTAATTTTTGTTTGGGTCAAAAAGTGCAGCACGAAAGGGTAAATTGGGTTAGACATATAAAGATGTTTTTTTAGTTTTTGTTTGGAGAATAAAAGAGTAGTAAAAAAGGGTAAATTAGGTTAGAATATATAATTTTAAAAAATTTATACCACCTTGAAGTTTTTAAAACCTTTGGTCTATGACGAAATAATATTACCGAAAAGAGTATAGAGAGATATTTTCCTTAAAAAAAATCTTGGTAAATTTACAAATAACCGTCAAGACTAGACTTTTCATGCATGTTACCCCCAACCAAATGTTTTTTCCACACTTTTTACCCCAAATATATTTTCTTAGCAAATACTCCCCAACCCAAAAAATAAAAAAAGTCTAAACTACCACCCCCTATTTTTACCCACGCCTTTCCCTCCATTTTCCCACGAAAAGGCGGTCCGACGTTGCTTAGGCCGGTCCGACAATGTAATGTCCGTCCGGTAAATAACAGTGGCGGTCCGACAGTAGTAGCGGCGCTCCGGCATTGACAAAGAACGGTCCGGTAATAAGCCCATGTGGTTCGGTACAGCTAAATAGCGGTCCGGCAACAGGCCTATGCGGTCTAGCAGCAGGCACTTTCCAGTAATAAGCCCATGCGGTTAGGCACTGCTAAATAGCGGTCTCGCAACAGGCTTATGCAGTCTAGCAATAGGCCTAAAGTGTGGTCCGTCTATATCAAAGAGGGCACTTTTTTTTAGTTTAACGGGTTTGACAATGTCAAAGAGCGGCTCGGCAACCTATGTAAGTCCATGTTGAGCAAAAATTGAATTTTTATGTACGAGTAAGAATATTTTCGTAGAAAAGTGTACTTTTTTTACATGACACTCTTTCTTTCTTTTTTGTTATTGTTATTTATTTTTTTATTGTTATTTATTGATTTATTTATTGTTATTTTTATTTATTTAATTCCATATTTTATGGTATTTACGTGAAGAAAAATATAGGGTTTTCCAAAAACAACAGCGCACGGTTGGTGTATATCATGCATGGTTGATTGAATATTGACTTTTAGAAGGGAGTACCTTAAAGTTCAAATATTTATAGTAAGAAACTATTTTAAAAGTTTTAAAAAGAGAAACAATCTATTTTTTTAAGTTTTAGAGAGAGAAAGATGTGCTATCCAAAAAAATTTAGAGAGAGAAACTATATTAAATTTTTTAGAGAGAGAAACTATCGCAACTTTTTTTAAGAGGGAAACTATCTCAAACTTCAAATTTTAGGGAGCTAAACTATCTCAAAATTTTTAGGTAAAGACTAACTTAAACTTTAAGTTTTTAGATAAAAACTTTTAAGTTTTTAGAGAAAAACTATCTCCTAAATTTTTTGAGAGAGAAACACTATCCCAAAAATTTGGCAAGATAAATTACCTCAAAGTTTTTAGAGAAATAATCAAATTTCAAATATTTAGCGAGAATTTTTTTCTCAAAATTTTATAGAGAAAGAAACCATCTCAAAACTTATGTTTTAGAGAGAGAAATTGCCTTAAAATATCTAGAGAGAAAAAATATCGAATTTTAAATTTAAGAGAGAAACTATTTCAAAAAATTTTGAGAGAAACTATTTCAAAATTTAAAGTTTGTTGTATTCTCTCTTGACCTGTTTCTCTCTGTACTTACCAAACAGGAAAAAACCTGCTTAGAGTCATTTTTCCTATATATTGTTTGCATATGTAAATATTTTCTTGTCAAAGTTTCATTCATACCTAACGATCCTTTATTGTTTTTTCGCTTTCATATGTATCTTTAGTTTCTTGATCATCTTGCTTTCATAAATGTCTTGCACCATGTTCATTCTTGTTTTGGTTTATTCCCTTTTGTTTCCTTTCGTCTGACTTTTTTTGTTGGAGCTTTACTCATTAATGATATTTTCAGGTGTTCCCACTGAGGTGAGAGGGAAATGAATCACCCACGCAAGAGAGATTTTTAGGTGCTCCCATTGAGTGCAGAGAGAAAGAAACCATGGCAATTTATAATTTGAAGAAGATACAGACAGTACCCTCTAGTGAACAACTTCTCGAGACCATCTTCTCCCCTACAAAGCCCCAAAAACAACACATGTCGCTCATCACAGAGAACTACCCCATCCCTCGGGTACGTGAGTTTTATGCGCGCAAGGTCACATATGTTAGAAAGAGCCTCCTCTGCATCTTCTCAACAATCTTAGTGATTTTCCCCGAGGACACACACTCTGCCCTTTCTATGTCGAGTTCCTCCCCAACAAGATAAAGAACACCGACAATGGTGACAATGATTATACTGAGAAGGATGAAGATCCCATAAAAAACATGAGAAGCAAGAAACTTTATGAAAAACATCTAACTGTACTTGAAGCTGCCATAATAATAGTCATGAAAATCTGAGGAATACAGTAGCCAATTAAAGAAGCGCGCAAGCTCAGCCAGTTCAAGCCTTTAAAGGTCACTACAATGGTTCGATTGTGCACTCTGGCTACAAATATGGAGCCCACCTTGCAGTACGTGGAGAAACCTAGGCAGTGCATCGCCTGCCTCCCTTGCATCAATCCTAGTTTCAACTCTCTCCTCGTCTTTGGCTGCTCAAAGGCCGGGAAAACCTCATTCTTAAAGAGGATTATTACATGTACACTACCTTTTGAAGTCAATTCTTCTGTGGTTTCGGTAGGCTACACAGATAACACGTACCAAGTGATTGAGGTTTCAGAGCACGTGCTCGATGGGGAGGAGGGGGAGAGGATATTGGGGGGCGATAACTCGTCTTAGAGCGGCAGTGATCTTCATCTTGGATGCGTCGGGGGCCTGCTGCCAGGGCATTGCTCAACAGGTCTCACTCATCTGCAGGTTGAGGTCTTGTTTAGTCGGGAAGCCTATCTCACTGGTGTGCAAGAAAATCGATTTGAGGCCTATGGTGAATATAACTGGAGAAGACCGGGATTTGCTTAAGCAAATTGAGGGGGAGGCCTCATGTACCCTTTCCAGTGTGAGGAACCCGATGTTCTGATGTTGTCCATGAGCGCTTTGTTGAAGGAGAGTGCGCTGGCAGTGAAGATGGAATCTGAGAGAGTTTTATATCAGAATGTGGGGATGAAATTGAAGTGTTATGTGAGGAATGTGGAAGAAAAAAGATGGGAAAATGAGAAAATCATGGATGAGGTTTTAACAGGGAAACTGTATCGAGATATTTTTCGAAGGATGGAGGAGTTGGAAGTGGATAAGGGACTTAGAATCCTCAGTCAGGGGATGAGGGGATTCAAGAATAATAAGAGAAAGAAGAGAATAGAAGAAGTGTGTATAGCAGGAGAATTGAGCGAGGAGAACAAAATGGGAACAATGACAATGAAAGAGGATGAGTTTGCAGAGCCCAATAAGAAGAAGTTGAGGATGCTCCACCACTTTGAAGAAGGAGTGTTCAAAATCTTTAATGAAATTGGTGGAGAGGAGAAAAGAGAGGTGCAAGGGGATTTTAGATCAACAGAAAAGCAAAGGTTTGATTATTGTGCCTTTGGGAGCCAACCACCCCTTGTTTATTCAAGTTGTTAAGGACTGATCTTTTAGTGTACATCCTTTCATAGTTACATTGTACTGTTTTTTGTTACAATTGGTTTAATGTTTGACAAGAAACAATAAATTATGTATTTAAGTATTTGTTCTTCTTTTAGTTTTTGTAAAAAGGTTCTCTCTCTCCGTGTCTCTGTTCACATGGCATATAACAGTCAAGAAAGTGCATATCACTGACACAGAGTAAACTGGAGTTGTAATCAGTGTTCAAACAGGTATAGAGAGATGGGACCAGTCTTTTTTTCTTACAAATTTTGATTGCAAAGGATTTGTATATGGGAGGTAATTGATTGTTAAGGCCTAGAGGGTCTTACTCCTTAAGAGATTGGTAATTGTTGTTTTTAATGCTTCACTCAATGCTAGTTTTCTTAGTCTGATTTTTGTGATGTGCCTGTCATCCCTAGTGGTTTATTGTAAGAAGATTAAAATCGAGTCCTGCATTTGCGCGAGGGTAGCTCCACCAATTTAGGATTGAATTCATTGAGGATGGGACCTTGTAAAAAGAAAATGCAGAAAGAAAAACATGATCATTTCTTATTTGCCCCCCCAAAAAAAATGGATGGTCTAAATGATGTGTCACAAGATACAGCAGACTTGACATTCTCCTCTATCCTAGAGGGGGAGATAGAGGGTAGAAGGTAGGGGTGGCAATGGACTTGGACCCAACTTGGGACCTGACGATCGGACCTGGTCGGGTCTGGGTATGGATCCAAAAGATTGACCTAAACATTGTTCGGGTCACATTCCGGGTCCATGTGGACTCGATGCTAGGACTTGACACAATAGTGTTATTAACTATTTAAGTAATATTTAATGCATAATATTATAATAGTTAAATAAATATAATTATATGTTTTTTGTTAGATATTTAAATAATTCATGTATATTTTAACAAAATATTTAAATATATATTTTTAAATTTTCAAGTCGGTTCCAATTGGGTTCGGGTCCAGTTTGGATCCACTAACTTCAGATACGGTCAGATCCGGATCCCACATTTTCGTAATAAATGAGAAGTCCATTGAAGCCAAAGATCAGGTGCTAAATTGGAAGGGCTATTAATTTAAATTTGAGTGCGGTTTATATAAGGTTTCAATGAAACACTTCATTTAAGGGGCAACTCCAAGCCTTGTCGAAAACCATAATTTTTATGTTAGGAATTTAAATGACTAGAAAATCTATTTTACATCTAATAATAAAATTTAAAAAAAGAAAATGGTACGAATTGAACAAATCAACAAATAGTCATAGGGATAATTTGGTTATTTGAATTATTTTTATATTTGTTTTAGCCTTGTCACACACAAAATTTGAGATTAATAAAATTTAATATATATATATATATATATATATGGAAGATACTACAAAACCCTTATAGGCAAAATGAACATTGATTTCGCCTACCCTCATTACCATCCAAACTTCATCGCGTGGTCACAATTGTCCAGTAGTGCTTCAATTTTCATTTTATTTTTACTAATAGGAGTGATCTGAAATTTAGAGCGTGTGTAAATCTTAGTGAGACACACCTAATAAAAATATGAAAAATTAATAATTCATAAAATATATTGACTAAAATACCCCCATAAATTTTAGGGGTATTTTGGTCAACTTATATTTATGAATTTTTTTTTCATATTTTTATTAAGCGTGTCTCACTAATGTGTACACACTCTTCAAATTTTAAATAATTTAGATTTGTAGAAAATAAGTTAAAATGAAACACTGCAGGGTAACTGTGACCATATGATGAAGTTTAATAGTGATGTGAGTAGGTGAAATCACTATTCATTTTCACCTATAGGCATTGGGAAAAGTTTTCCTATATATATAATGAATAGTGATGTCATTTACCCTCATCACTATCCAAACTTCATTGCACAAACACAGTTGTCCGATAGTGTTTCTTTTTTAATTGTTTTTCTACATATCAGAATGATCTGAAATTTGGAAAGTGTGTACATATTAGTGAGCCACATCTAATAAAAATATAAAAAAAATAATTCATAAAACAATTGATCAAAATACCCCTGAAAGATTGGGGGTATTTTGGTCAATTAATTTCATGTAAAATATTTTTTTTGATATTTTTCGTAGATTCATCTATTTTTTGTGAACGCTTGTTCCAAATTTCAAATCCTTCTAATTTGTATAAAATAAATAAAAACTAAAACACTACTGGACAATTGTGACCGTGCGATGAACTTTGGACGGTGATAGGTAGGCAGAATCAAAATCATTGTTCATTTTCGCCTATAGGTGTTTTTGTAGTATCTACACTTTTAGAGTTTCGTGATCTAGACCTATAAATTCAAAATCAATTTTTTTAAAAAAAAAAATTGTTTATCTTATGATAATCAAGCTATCTACAAATTTGCAAAAGGAAAAAAAATCATTGCATGTCCTAAATCTAAGCATCTCACTAAATGGGTGGACTATATTAATTGGGATCAAAAAAATTGGAGTCAAACAACTTGCCCTAACTTAGTTTTTAAGGACTCTTTCCTTGTATTATAATAGAACTATTGCACGAAGTTACTCCCAGCTATTTACCATTGATAGAAGGAATTTAAAATCCCTCCTAGCGATGGATGTCCAATCGAAAGGCATGGGGTGTATGACGAAGTTTGAGAAATTTTGTTTTAAGCTTTGAGTTTAGTCAATGACATATGTACAATCACGCAATTTAAAATCTGATGGACTAGGGTAATTGTAACTTCTTTATACTGAAAATAAATGGTATCTTCTTATACATTTTCATATGTATATATAGGGAAAATATACAATGAGACCATTTATATTTGATATATGGAGGTCATAATTAATTTTAACCTTTGGAGTGAAATTAGGTAGCGACATTTACTCTATTGACTAGGCTCAAAGTTCAAAAGAAAATTTCTCCAACTTTGTGACACATTCAAGCCATCAGATTTCACAGGTAATTGTTATAAATAATTATGTCATCCTTATACCAAAGGTAAATGTTTGTATATATATATATATATATATATATATGTACGCCCACTAGCTGACCGCTACAGTAAACGCCAATGACCCAGATTGAATCTAGGCTAATCTGACAGTCACGACGTCTTTTCCGTTTTTGAATTTTAATTTTCTTTTCTATAAATCCAAATCACTTGAAATTTTAGCTGTATATTATTCTCATCAAGTCACACCTAATCAAAATATATAAAATAATAATCCATAATAAAATTGACCAAAATACCTCCAAATTTTTATAGGGCTATTTTGGTCAATTTATTTCATGCAATTTTTTTTTTCCGAAAGATTCACCTAATTTTTATGTACACACGCTAGATGATTCTGATTTATAGAAAATAAAATAAAAGTCAAGCACTACCGGACATCCATGATCATCAGATCGGCCCAAATTCAATCTGGGCCATCGGCGCTAACTGTAGAAGCATGCCATTGGGCTGATAGGATCTTTTTCATATATATATATATATATATAAAAGATGCTAGGTTGAGCCCATTCTCTTACAGGAAAAAATGAACCTAATGGCCCATATAAGATGCTAGGTTGAGCCCATTAGTTCACGGGAAAAAATGAGCCTAATGGCCCAGATTGAATCTAGGCTGATCTGAGGATCACGGATGTCCGGTAGTGTTTGAATTTTAAATATTTTACATAAAATAAATTGACCAATATATATATATATATATATATATATATATATATAGAAAAAAGCTTGAGTGAGCCCACTAGCTTACAGGAAAAATGGAGCCCAACGGCCGAGTTCCTCTCTCTAAGAAATTTCAAGTACTTTCTCTTTAAAGCTTAAGATTTAATATGATTTTTCTTTAAAACAATTTTGAGCTTGTTCCTATCTCTAAAACCTTTCTAGTTACTCTCTCTAAAATTTGATATAGTTTCTCTCTCTAAAATTTTTAGATATTTTATCTTATTGGCATTTAATTTTCTTACTAAAAAAATCTCCATGTACAAAGCAATGGTATATAAATGTCCAATTTTGTTGAGTACAATGATAAATTAATTCATAATGTGAGCACTCTAACATAATATATATATATATATATATATATTAATTATAAATCATAAATAACGGATTCGCGTGTGAATATAATACTAAAAAAATGCAGTTTTGCTTTCTTGCAAAGTGGACTATTTTATATTAAAATATTTTACCATAGGTGTTTTCATATGTTTTTTTCCCTTCCCAGACGTGTAAGGCAATTTTACCATGAAAATATTCACTAGGGAATTTTTCCACACCATCTAGATACGTGTTTATATTTCACGTGATAGTCACTAAGTAGTAGCTTGTTTTTGCATGAGATGTATTCTACCAAAAGGTTTCATATGCAAAATCTTGTTAAACTATTACTAACATGGGAAATTTACGTATGGATCGGGTTTTTATATTGTTATAACGGGATGACTCAAAAATAGGTTGTTACTGTCTTCAAGGATAAATACATGAATTTTTTATTTTTTTTGCCAAGTTTGCCATCGGTCCGATTTTTCAAGTATCGTACCGCTTGATTTTCATAAAAAATTCAACAAAATGCAGTCGGATGGTTCTAACATCAGACCGCTTGGTTAACCTACAAAATGTAACAGAATATGGTCCGATGTTAGAGCTATCAGACCACTTGATTTTCAAAAAAAATATCAAACAGAATGCAGTCTGATGATTCTAACATCGGGCCATTTAGTTAACTTAGAAATTCAACAGAGTGGAGTTCGATGTTATAACCATCGGAGCGCTTAATTTTCATGAAAAATGTCAAAGCAGAATGTAGTTCGATGGTTCTAACATCAGACCACTTAGTTAATTACGAAATTCAATAGAATGAGATATGATGTGAGAGCAATCAAACCGCTTGATTTTCATAAAAAATGTCATAACAAAATATTGTCTGATGAATCGAACACCAGATCACTTAGTTAACTTACAATCGGTCCCATGACAAAACATAAAAAGTATCAGGGTTACTAAGCGGTCCGATGTTTGAAAAATCAGACCAAAAAAAACTTTATAATAAATAAATAAATAAATAAAATTAAAGATCTATCCTTACAGGTAATAACGGTCTATTTAGGGAGCATTCTGTTATAATGGTACGTAAATTTCCCTACTAAAATTGATTGGACCCTAATTGAACTCTAACGAGGCTTGTAGAAATATATCCTCACCTGGGGTTTTTCGGAAATAATGCCGCAACGAATCAAATTGCATTATGAAAAATCTTAAACCCCTAACAAGGATGAAGGCTACCATGGATAACATAATGTTCTTCCCTCGGCTTAAGGACATGTGAGAGAGAAAGAGTCACAATCAATTTAGAGCAACGGAAATTTTTAAAGGAACTGCGGATAGAGCCAATACAATTTGCTTCCGCGGATCACGGAATCTTTCGGAACTTCAGAAAGTTTCGAGTTGTTGAAAAATCTTGATGAATACTAAATATGATTTACAAGTCCAAATTTCTTTTGAGTTTGGAGTACCCTTATCAAGTATTTCCTTTTTGAGACAGAAACAGTTAGGTCGACAGAGAGAGGTAGATGGGTAGAGAGAGAAGGGGAACTTTCAATCTGATATTTTCAAATGAATTGAAAATATGTTCATTACTCGCCCCTGAAAGAAAAACAGAAAAAAAAAAAAAAAAAAACGTATTTTCATTGTATTTTTGTATGTCAGTAATCCAAAGATTCCTAAATTCACTTCTATTTGAATCCATAATTTTTTCTCTTCTATACATTAAATAAAGAAGTATTGTCAAATTCAAACAAAAATCTCAGATTTCACATTAGTAATCCAAACAAATATTTACTGACAAGAGGAACAATGTACATTGTAACAATCAATAACCAAAAAAACTAAAAAGAAAAATGAAGACAATAAATTGTCAAAGAATAAATCAATACTTATGGTTGCTCAAAATTATAAGAATAGAACAAAAAAATTAATTAAAGAAATAAAGAATCTTAGAAAAAAAGATGACAACAAAAAAAACGTTTTTATTGATCATCATCCTTGTCTTCTTGGACACAATTTGCTTCTTTAACCAAATATCGGGCAGGAAAAATATTATTGAGAAAAGAAAGAAAGAAATATTGGCTACCAAATTCACTAATTTGCATACAAGGTAGATGAAATTGGTTCCAAAACTAGAGGAGTCAATCTTATATTACTAAAGTAATTATGAATCTTCATCTCCAACGGTAAAAAAAAAAAAAAAAAAAGTGAGAAAAATAAAATTACTGATATCTTCATCTTGTCCATGGACAAAGTTACTCTGAGCACAAACCATGTCGGCAAATTGGACACGACTGATTGCACTCGAGCCACTTGCCTATGTAGTCTTCATGATATTGATGCAAACAAGGCATTTCCCTTACATTACTAGCACCATTGTTTAACTTGGACATGCATACAGCACATACATCTTCCTTTGTCTCTGTCACTTCTATTAGCTTAAAGGAGTCCACCAAAGAGACCCAAGATTGAAGAGAATTCTCGAGCTTATTTTGAATTTCAGATACGAAGATCTCCAAAATCTCCAGTTCTAAGTCACCCGCTTCATCATTCACCCTCAACCAAATAGTGAAACTCTATTTTTCTTGGGGCCCATTGGGATTAGCACGAAGCGCCTCGGCTGCACCAAACATGTAGGCTGCTGCGATCTTACCTAGGCTAGGTATCACCAGGTCTACATGCTTGAGTTCTTTGTGCATGAGGAAGATGACATCTTCTAAGGTTGTCGGCATGTTTTAAGCAGTAGAAACCATGAAACATTTTCTTTCCTTCATTCCAACTCTTAGTCTAATGATGAGTTTTATAAGTAGGTGGTGAGTGTTTCCGTGGGGTGGGTAGCAGGTGAGAATGAGTTTTAGTCTTACATAGGTCAAAGCGGTTGTGCCGTGGTTAGGCAGAAGAGTTAAGAAAGAGGAAGGCATGGCTACTGCAATGAAGAAGACAAAAACAACTAGAGAAGGGAGATGAAATAGAGAAATAGAGAGAGATGAGAGCCAAAGTAAGAATAAAGTTGATACAGTTAAAGCTGAAACTGGACAGAGAGAACTGAATAAAGTTGAGAAGAGAGAACAAGGGTGAGGAAGGTGATTTTGAAACAGGAGAGACAGAATTAAAAAAAGTTGAACTAATGAGAGAGGTTTCTAATGCGTCCTTAAAAAGGAAGAGAGCAAAACAAGGAGAGATGGGATTAAAAAGATAGAAGAATAAAAAAAAAGACAAAGATTGTCTTAAAAAGGAAGAAAGTAATAAGATGAGAAGCTGCGTCTATATCTTGACAAAAGAGAGGGAGCGTTTTCTTTTTCTTCTTTTCTGATATGTAGATTTCGTTTAGTTGATGAGATAAAGGAGATAGAGGGTTCCTTTCTTTCTCTCTTCAAACATTAATTAGCGTTTCAAGAAAGAGGGAGATAATTCCTCGTTGTTGAGATTGAGATAGAGAAAGAGGTGTCTCCACTTTTGATCGATAGCTGCCGGGGATTTTTAACGTTAAAGAGATGATAAGATACACGGTAGGGATTAGCGACACGTAGGAAAACAGATTTAAGATTAAACTATCTCTAAATCAATATTTATACGAGTCCTAATTACTTTCCGAAAGTTGATTTCTAATGGGCTATTTATTTCTTGTAGTTCTCGATATTGGATTTTTCTTATGTTTTAAAAATGGAAAATGGTTTGATTGGGCTGTACCCCTATCAAAATAAGTAAAGCCTCACCTCATAATTCACCAAAAATTACAATTCAAGCATTGGAAAACTTTTACATGGATCATCACCATTTGAACAAATTAGTTGTCAAAAAAAAAATTATGATTTTCAACCCAAAAAATATGTATATTGTAAAAAATTATCTATACCATCCATTTCACCCTAAACCCGAAGAATTGCAAATTATTAATAATTGTAAAAGCTAAGAAATGCAAATTAAAAAATTGGAAACGTAATGTTTAATTATAAAAGCTAAGAACTGCAAATTATAGAGGGAGATCGGTAGAGAGAGAACTGGAACTTTCAGTCTGATATTTTCAAATTGATTTGAAAATATGTTCATTATTTGCCCCAAAAAAAAAGAAAAAAAAAAAAAAAAATTTATTTTCATTGTATTTTTGTTCCTAGAGTCCGGCATGAAAAGGAGTTACGAGGCAAATCGTTCTCAATTTAAATTTGAATTCTTTAACCAAATATCTGGCAAGAGTAAAAGAATATTTTTCCATTTAAATTCATGGAGTTTTCTTGAAACCCTAAATTATTTTTTAAAAGTTAATTTTATTTAGGAAAATTCTTTTGAAAAGCTCCAAGAACGTAGGGATGGAGTTCTGGGAACATAGCGATTGCACTTTTAAAGTATATTTTGGGAGCGGAGTTCTAATTTATTCATGAAAGAGATCTACAATTTTACAGAACGTGTTCCGTGCGACAGTGGGATCAAGATCCTTTGTGCATGGGACAGTGGGATCGAGATCCTTTATTTTTTTTAAAAGAATTAAAATTCCTTATTTTTGTTCTTTATTTTTTTTTTTCAAAATTTTGCTTCTTGAAACGTAATTTTAATGCCTCTACTAAATGAGTATGGTCTCATAAATACAAGTCTTACATTTACTCCCAGTTAGGATTACCTTCTCAATCTTTTTTTTTGAGGCCGGGTCTTTAACTTTGCAACAACATTGGTCACATTGTAGACCTCTTACTTTTGTAGCAATTTATTTATTTATTTTTTAATATTGACTTACGACCTTGGTAAGAATTGAACTCTATGTTGTGCGTGGAAGTTCTAAACTATATGTTGTGACCTCCTTGTACTAAAAGTAAATGGGCTGAGTTGTATAGAATCCCATTAAATATTTTGATATTTTTGTTACATTTTAATTAACCACAATCTTATATTGTGGGCGGTAATTTGTTTTACTTTTTGTAAAATAATGTTATACTTTGGTTCACATTTCTTGTTATTTGCTAATTCCTTCTTGTATTTAGTTGTGTTGTTGTTTCATTTTATGCTCCCAATAAATCTATGGTATGTTTCGTTCTATGAGAAGAGAGTAAGCATTGTTGCTGGATTTATTGAAGGGAAAAGTTTATATAGAGCCGAGGCTCTAAACAATCAAATTTGAGCCTACCTAAAAAAAATCTCTAGAAGAGGTTGTTTTGATACCCAAATATCTTCAAATTGATTATCTCGACATCAAGATGTATGGACATGAGAAAAAAAATGTATGGCAAGTTTTGGAAATAGTATATTTTGTAACTCATTTTTAGATTGTCAATTTTCCAGCTTTTCAAGTTTTCATAGATATGTCGATCTACACAACTTTTGATGCTTTAAATTTTATAAATAAATGTGAAAATATATATTTTAAGGCTATCACAAAGATTTTCAATATTGAAACCACATTTTTCGATACTATTTGAAGGTAGCCTCTAATTTGATTGTTTAGAGCCTAGGCTCTATACAAACCGCACCCTTTATTGAAAGTTTCAAAACAAATTGTCAAGTATTACACGGATGACACTAGTAATGCTATAAAATTATTGTTTAATATAATTTGATGGCTTTAACATATCTATATAATAGCTAGAAATCATAATCATATACTGTGTCATCTTTACACATTCAATTTTTTAATTATATTACACCAAATCTGAAATATTCACAATTCTACAACTTGCCTTAATTTTTTGTGATCCCTTTTGTTTACCCGATTTTTTCCTCCGTCTTTATGAAATAAAACTGATTTATTACGATGTTTTGGTCTTCTAATATTTTACCACTCACCGACTTGCTATCTATGGATCCAACCATAAGATACGTCTCTCTCTCTCAATTATATGAAAATTACCTGTGATAGTTGAATACTTTATATCTATATCTTTTGATTTAAGTTTATACAAGTAAAAACCCACATGATTTTAAGTTCATCTCTCGTAGGCATTTTGATAAATTTCCCTTTATGCACTGAACTAAGTTCAAATCTACGGGATCTATATTTCAAACAATCACATAGTTGTAGAGAAAATGTTAGAAAAAAAAAAAAAAAAAAAAAGCAACTTGGAAGAAAGAAATACCATATACCCGGAAATCTTGCTGGCATTTTGATCATTTTTAATATCCAATTAACCTTTTTTATCAATGATAAATATAGATTTCCTAAATTTAAATGAAAATATCTATATAAGGTCGCAACATTATGCTTTTGAAGTAAGGTGCACCTCAAGAAGTAATTATTACAATGTTGGAGAGCCCTCCATTAATCATCTCGACTTTGAGATGTGCGGATACGAAACCAAAAAATAAATTTCAAGTTCTAAAAATAGTGT
Organism: Amborella trichopoda; assembly: GCF_054954075.1. Lineage (NCBI taxonomy): Eukaryota > Viridiplantae > Streptophyta > Magnoliopsida > Amborellales > Amborellaceae > Amborella > Amborella trichopoda. The sequence continues at coordinate 14,193,227 of NC_142339.1, forward strand.
ATCTCCTATTTTAAAGATTTTTATGTATTTATAGATTTACTCGATTGGTAGTATTTTTTATATTTTTAAACACAAAACATACGAGGAACAACTGCACAAGGAGCGTCCTTGCTGCACAGATCACCTCCTAGCAAGTCTGAAACATAAAAGTAGCTCAAATTCATCTCCCTCCTTTACACAATATATTTTGAAAGCATAATTCAATACTTGTGACCGTGAATAATCCATGGATGGGAGTGTTATCATTGTCCAACCATTGATTCGAAGGTGATGGAGACCCTTAGTTACCGAGAGCGCTGAACTATGGTGACGCTTCTGCTTCGGAACGCTTCTCCGGCCTTTTATGACCCGGACCTCGACTGGAACTCATTTTAAAGTTTTCACGCATGCTCCTATTTATAGGATTCTCCATCCATGCACAAAAAATCTCGATCCCATTGTCGCACGGAACATGTTCATTAAAATTGTAAATCTCGTCCTTGAATAAAATTGAACAGCTCTCCTAGAATTTGTTTTAGCAGCGCAATTCCCATGTTCCCTGAACTTGATCCGTATGTTCTCAGAGCTTCCTAAAAGAAATTTTTTAAATGAAATTTAACTTTTAAAATAAAATAATTATGTTTTAAGCCAAATTTTCATAAAATGTGGAGTGTTGCGATGGGAGTGCGGACTAATCATACACGAAACGCAATCCTTCCTTGAATGGAGCTCGATCTTTCCAAATAGGAACACATGCATTCTTAGATGGGGGCACGATCCTGTTTTCAATGGGAGCGTGATCCTAATGAATATAGAAACACAATCCCATCTGACATTGAACACATACTCATTAAATAAGGATCTAGAACCCGATGTATTGGGAACATGCTCCATGTTCATACGGGATCTCGATCCGCTACTTTTACCCTCACCGAAACTCGTTCACCAAGCTTTGGATCTTTGGGTAAACGAGCTCCGGAGCTTTTACCGTTGCTGGAGCTTTTAGTGAACGAGCTCGGGAGCTTTGGCCGTTGCTGGAGCTTTTGGCCCAAATCTCTAGAAAAATAGTGTCTCACACCCATGTGATCATTTTTTTAAAGATCCTTGCCAACTTTAATGGTGATTATTTAGAGTCCTACACACATGGGTGGGGGAGGATCCTATAGGATCATTACTCATATATATATATATATATATATATATATATATATATATATAGATAATAAGTAACATAAAAATTCACCTTCATCCCCAACTCGGATACCATTAACCCCGAAAGCTGAAAGCATTTGGGGTAGGTAAGGTTAACCCTTGCTTGAGAATTGTTCACAGATAGGGTCAGGATGTTCACGTGAATAGCATGGACATTTGAATTCTCCATTTCCTTTCCTGCTCTTCTCTTCAAGCTGCTGTATTTTGCTTTAGCAGGATTGCTTTGCCATATTTATAGGAGAAACCTGAATTTTTAATGCTATGCATAGTTGAGAGACACTAAGAGGAATAATATATCATGCTTATCCAAACTTGGTCGAATTCAACAATTTACTGTCCATTGGATCTGTGGATCTGTTTCCAAGTATCTTTCTTGGGATTATATTGGCTATCACTTCAAGAATGATATCATTTCCATCATGGTTTAAGTATAACAAAAATAAAAATAAATTAACATTGTTTCCAATTTAATGTTTAGGGTTTCAAGAAAACTTCTTGAATTTAAATGGAAAAATATTCTTTTACTCTCGAGTAAGAGCAACAAAATTCTTAGATTTTTGCTCCCAAGATTGCAATATTTGTTGAAGTGTGTTTATCTTCAACTATAACAAATCGAGGGCAACCTACGCAAACATATGCATATACACACACATATTTAAAATATTTGATTGTTAGACTATTTATCTTCTGTACATGGAGCTCACAATCGTTCTTGTCCCTTAAATTTCAAATTGGGTGGTTGTAAGAGTGTCATTGAATAAATACAAAGTTCCAAACAAAAAAAAACTTAACTCACCTCCAAGCCATCCAATTTGCCATCTAATGAGTAGGAATGGTTGTAACCTCCATGTATAAAAGATAAATGGTCTATTTGTAGTCGGCCATCAATTTGACATCTGATGAATAGGAATGATTGTGACCTCCATGTACAAAAGATAAATAGCCTTTTTATATATATGTATATACACACATATATGATATATATATTATATTTTTTGAAATATATATTTTTATAAATTTTCCTATGTATCTATGGTGTATATATATTAGAAAGGAAAAATATCTCTATAGACCTCATTTTCAACTTTCATTTCTCTATTGACTTAAGGTTTCAAATCATATCTTACTACATAGAAATTCACTCTTTTATATCTTCTAAACCTCTAAGCCTATTTTATTCATTTTTTATTAATTGTTTTGTCCCAAACAACCTAAAAAAAGGCATTGTTTCTAAACCCCTCTCTCTCTTGTCATGATTCCCTTTCTCTCTCCCACGATTAACCTACCAAACCTCTCTCTCTCTCTATCTCCCCTTCTAAAACGACCACCACAACCACCATTGAAACCCGAAAGAGGTTAGAGAGAGAGAGGTTAGAGCTTAAACTGGACAGTGAAGTATATTGATGGAGGCGCTACAAGAGTGGGGTAGCTTGGCAGTGAGCGAGGTGTTGTTCTTGATGCGGAGGTTGGGGTCAGTGGAGTATTTGATAAGGAATAAGCACTTTTCACTCTTCTCCACCACCTGCTTCAGCATCCTGCAGCAGTCCTTGGTGGGCGCCGCCGCCTCCCCCTGCACATACAGTAGGCACATTGCCAGCCCTGTCAGCTGCTCCGTGCATTCTTTCCTGTCCTCTGCCATGTCACCTCCCACTTCCCCTACCCCTCCTAAAATCACCACCACCTCCTCCCACTTCCCCTCCTCCCTTACCTGAAGAGAAAATCCCAACTAAACCATAACACATAACAGAAACCCCTTGAAACCCACCTCAAGAAAATCATCAAAGCTAGATTGGCCAGACTTGGAGCTGCCGATGAGAACGTCGGCTACTGCTGAAGAATTGCGTCAGCTTGAGCATGCCAAAAGCGAGCTTTCAAGCTAGACTCGATGATCTGTTATCATCGATTTCATTTATTTGGAAGCTTTTTGTATTTATGAATCTCCATCTTTTTGTAAATTGGCCTTTCTTTGGAATGAAATTTTTTTTATCATTTGAGCTTCGGCTGCCATTTGTTTTTCTCTTTTCGTGTTGCAAACCCTGAAAAATTAACAAGCTGCAGTAGCTGAGCAACAATAGGGCAAATGTAGTTTGGTGGGGTGCTCTGACCTCAGGAACATGCATTATAGCATGTTGATCTCGCTAGAAGATTGTTCCGTTGTCAGCCAAGCTTTAGAGTAAAGGAGCCTATCTTTGTCTGAGGAATGTGCAAGAGTATACGCTCCGTCGTTGACAAAGCAAGTCTATGATTGCCGGTGAAGAACCATCTGCTTGCCTAATGGGACAAAAAAGCATAGGCCGGTGGGACTTACTTTACTTTGGTAAAGTAACCATTCTAGCAGAGAAATTGCCATTTATTTGAGCCAGTTCCCGTCTGAAAGAATCAGGAACTTCTCAATCATTTCTCATGTCGATCATGGGAATTCGACTCTGGCCGATAGACTTTTGGAGCTCACAAGAACTATCAAGAAAGGGCTTGGTCAGCCACAATACCTCGATAATAAATTCCGGTGACCCATTGCAGGCCGAGAGTAAGAACAAGAGAGAAGCTAGAGAGAAGGTGGGTAAGAAGAAGAGAGAGAATTCTGAACATCACCACTCTAGTGAGAGAAACATTTCAGGAGAGAGATTGAAACACGTGAGGAGAGAGAGTTAGAAAAAAGATGTCTTTAATAATTTGTTTGGGCTAAAAATTAGAACAAGAAAGGTAAAGTTATTTGGGGGGTTAGAAGATAGGTTTTGAAATTTTGGGTTCAGGAAGAAATGAAAGTTGAAAATATGGTCTATGGAGATATTTTTTAATATCTTTTAAAATATTTTGCTAGGTTCTAGGCCAACACCCGAACTGGGTCGGGTTTGCATCCAAAATCCTAGATGCGATTTGAGACTGGTTCAGGCAGGGTCCAGGTTGACACAGATCTGACCTGACCCATTGCCACCCCTACTATAGCTCCTCTCATGCTTTCATGCTCTCTCGTTCACATTCTCTGGGATTAAAGCCTTAGGAGTATCTTTCTAAAATTAAATTTGATAAAAATAAGTGTGTACTATAATAGCGAAGAAAAAAAACTAATTATTCTGCTATTACGTTCATATCTGTTTTCACAAATTCTTTAAAATCACCAAATAGTCATAATTCAGATCTTGGGGATCTAAAATTAAACATTCTTCAAGTCTGGTTGTATTTTTAATTTTAGAAATCAGAATCCAAAAATCCAGAATTTACGTAAAAAAATTTTATCTTTAAAATTCCAAAAAACAAATTTGTATAATCGATTGGCAATATTTTGGATTCAAAATCTAAATTTTTGGATTTTCAATATCTGAAAATAGGTAAAACCAAAATATCAGATTTTCAGATTATGAATATCAAAAAAAAATTTTAAAAAAAATCCAGAGAATATTGTGTAAAATTGGGAAAGTTGTTGTGTCATCCACCTCCAATATTTCATATATTCAAAACGTGAAACTTTGGATTTTCAATCCGAAAATAGGAAAAACGTAAAATGTGTATAATTGGGAAAGTTGTTGTGTCATCCACCTCCAAGATTTAATATATTAAAAAACGTATATTGTGTACAATTGGGAAAGTTGTTGTGTTATCCACCTCCAATATTTCATATATTCAAAAATAGGAAAAACCTAAATTTCAAATTTCCAGATTTCGGATTTCTATGATTGGAACATAAATAAATTAAGAGTATGCATAATTTCTGATATTGTATAGGTGAAATGTGGGCAATTTAGTTATTTTGAAAAAAGTGTGAAAATGGGTATGCAAGCAATAACGGATTAATTACTGTAAATTATATAAGATATGCACATAAATTTTTCTTTTTTTTTAAAGAAAATTTTATAGATAGTGTCACCCTCATATAAAGCATATGGGACCTCAGCTCTCAGGCATCCAATTTGCGTAGACGATTGGGATGACTTGAGTTACAATCACAAGTTGGCTTTTGAGCATAAGACCTTGATCCAATGGCTCATAGTTTTTTATTTTTATTATTTTGTATAAATTAATTTTGAGCATAATTTAGGGTCTGCAGACATTGAATATGGGCGCGCGTGATGATAATAGCTAAAAAGCAGTACTAACAATGAAATAAGAATACCCTTGACAGTTGCAAGGGCTTTTGGTCATTTAGTTTTATTAGAAATGTTTTATTTTTTATTTGTTCTAGGTGCCCTCCAATAAGTTGAGGGGACATCCCTAATTACAAGAAAAATATAATATAATAAATTAGAAATCAAAACTCTATTTTTATATTGTATAGATCATCTGGATGAAATCGATATATTTTTGTATAAATTAGGGTTCCAACACGCCTTTATTTTTTTAAAAGGAAAATTTTTATATATGGTAGGTACTTTAAATGTAGAATTAAAGATGCACCAAAAATATCCGTCGGGAAAGTTTGTTTTAATATTGAAAAAAACTCTCTAATTAATCATCTAGATATCGAGATGTATGAATTTTAAAAAAAAGGGATTTTGAGTCCCAAAAATAGTGCATCTTGTAACACATTATTTAAAAATTTCGTTTTCAAGATTTTGATATATATATAGATCTACTTGATTTTTACTATTTTTGAAATTTAAAATTTTATGATTACATATTGAAATAGATTTTGAGATATCCTAAAAATCTTTTACACCAAAATCACGTATTATGATAAAATTGGTGGTTTGACGTTGAAACCCTATAGAAACCACACCCTTTCAAAATGGTTGCAATTTTGTAGGGATTTTTTTTTTTTCTCATACAAACACACCCTTTCAAAATGGTTGCAATTTTGTAGGGATTTTTTTTTTTTCTCATACAAACACACATGCATGGGATAGTTGTTGCATACTCCCAGGTCCCATGTAATTTCTCACACTCCATTAACCATCTTGACAGTATTTCTCTTACCACAAGGAATTGTCTTAAGAGACCAAATGAAGACCTTAATAAAATAAAGCTCTTGAAATGATCTGATTTGACGGTGCATCTAACTGAATTGTTGCCATTTGTTGATATTTTATATCCTTTCAAGCATTTTTTTTTCAAACATGTTTGCCAGGGTCAACACTATTTTGAACTTCACTCATGGATTGGAACTTCACTAATGACTATTTTGAACTTCACTCATGGATTGGAACTTCACTAATGACTATTTTGAACTTCACTCATGGATTGTATACGATGAGACCATTTATCTTTAATACAAGGAAGTCAGAATTATTTTATTTTTTTGATGAATGTTATGAGCTCATATTAAATAGATGCTTAAAAATCATGATATTACAATGAAGGTAGCAAATCAGAAGAGATAAGCATAGAAGGTAGATGAACTCCAAGCATAGCGAGACCATCTGCTACATCATTAGCCTCACGATAGGTATGGCAATAAGAGACCTGTAGGCTAGGCATAGCACAAATATCCTGGATTTTGACTCAGAGGTCATGTAAGGACCAAGAGATCCTCTGCTCCTACCTATATCATTTAACAAAATTCAAAGAATCTCTTTCGATAAAAATGTCTCCAGAGAAGCCCCTATCAACAATAATTTTTCAGTCCATGTAATTGGGAGCTCATTTCAGCTTCATTAGCCATGGTGGAGCCACAAGGACAGGCAAAAGAGAATAAAACTAACCCCTCATGATTACGAAGAAGATCACCAATACCAGCAGGGTCTCGATTACCTTAAGAGCTACAATCAAAATTGAGTTTGAGACAACTTTCCAAAAGTAACTTCTAAGTCCAATGAGGACGGCCCAAAGAGGAGAACGAGAAAACTATGTTTATCAAATTGACAAAAAATGTCAGTCTGAAGAACACCCCGACCTTCTGGTGTGAAAGACAACCAGTCCCATAAAGATTTTATGATACGATCTTTAACACCATCAATACTTAAAGAAACCCCATCAAAAGATATTTCGTTACGTTGTAAATCTGCCACAGAATAGTAGCTCTAATGAAATCTAATAGCTTATAACCTTAATATCACCTCTAAGGAGGTCACAATTACTCAGAAGTTATAACCATCCGATGTGAAATATGATAGTTTGGGTGTATTACATACTTTGAGAAAATGTTTTTTGATGGATTAATTACAACCACCCAATTTCACATCCAATGATCAAAATTTTTGTGACCACCTTATACTAAAGACAAATGATGTGTGTATGTATGTGTGTGTGTGTGTGTGTGTGTGTGTGTAGGTGTGTGTGTGTGTGTGTAACCCTTCTAATAATAATTTCAAGTTACTGTGTTATTATAGTATAATTAAACCATACTTCTAGAAAACCATGTTAGTGGCTTTTTTATAACCCCAAATTGTCACACACACTATCATCATCCAATAATCAATACCAAAATTAAAAAGATCAATATACACCCTAGGAAAATGAGTTCCTTCTCATAATGAATCTCCACTATCCATTTGGTGAGTTTCATGATCTAGACCTACAAATTCAAATTCAAAATCAATTTTTTCTTCTTTAATTTTGTTTATCTAGTGATAGTAAAGCAATCTAAAACTTTAGCAAAGTAAAAAATCATTGCATATCCTACATCTAAGCATTTCACTAAAATGGACAGTGCATATTAATTGAGCTCAAAAAGCACTTTTTAGGTTTGTTTTAGAATTTTGCTTTTCTATAGTCGGTCAATAGAATAAAAAGAGTGTATATTAAAGGAAAAATTTTATATAGAGCCAAGGTTCTAAACAATCAAATTTGAGCCTAGCTCAAAAATTTCACTAGAAGCATCAAAATATTCTCAAATTGAACATGGGGTGATATAATCAAATTCTAGAAGGATCTCTATGTTTGGGAGTCAACTTTAGACTCCCCCTTCTCCAGACTCTTGTCTATAGCCCATAGAATCCGGAATCTTGATTCTAATATTTACTAATTGCCGATTCCTTAATTGATGAATCTTGATTCTATATTGTTGACTTTGGATTCCACTTATAATGATAGTTGATTCAATTCTTTTCGAATCCAGATTCTTGAACACCAAATATTGCAATTTGTAGATGCAAGAAACCACAAATTAATTGAACATCGAATCTTGCTTCCATCCTCATAGAATCTTGATTTGATTTTCTTAGAATTGTAATACCACAAATCAAATGCTAATATTTTAGATGCACAAGGCTGTGACTTATGGATTAGTTCAAATATTTATGGATTTTGATTTAAGTAATTTGGAAATCGGTTTGGAGATGAATGTTTCTTGTGGTTCATATTCTCTAAATAATAATTCGATGAACACATTGTGGAATTATTGATTCCATAAATCAACTTTCATATGCAATGCAAATGTTTGGAGTTAAGTTATTAAAAAGTATCATTCTAATATCTTTTGTAGGCAACAAAGGCAAGTATTACTTGGGTGTTGGAGTATTAAAATTAAGAGAACTTGGGCTTTGCAATATTAAAAGTTGAATACTCCTCATCTTCACCCCCAGTATCGAAGGCACGTACTGCAATATAAGCAACACCATGGCATAAATATAATCCCATTTTGAACTATAATAATGAAATCAAATCACATTTTAAAAATAGACGAGATGATATTTGTATCTTTTATAGACAATTTCCATAAGTGGACTCGGAGTGTCTATAAATTAAGCTTAATTTTGATTCTGTGTTTGAGGCTCAATAGTCAATACATTGACTTCAAATCTAAGAAAAGAGAACTTGGGCTTTGCAATATTAAAAATTGAATACTGCACATCTTCACCCTTAGTATCAAAGCCACATACTGCAACATAAACAACACCATGGAACAAATAAAATCCCATTGTGAACTATAATAATGAAATCAAATCACATTTTAAAAATATAGGAGGTGATATTGGTATCTTTTATAGGCAATTTCCCTAAGTGGACCAGGAGTGTCTATTAATTGACCTTAATTCTGATTCTGTGTCTGATGCTCAATAGTCTGTACATTGACTTCAAATCTCAGAAACCATTCTTCAAGTCTTAGAGACTTCTAATCTCCATTGCTTGATGAGGTTCTAAGTTGTTGAGGCATGAGATGCCGTTGATGTAGGGATCTTGACACTAAGGGGGTTGAAAAAGTTACAAATCTCGATGGCCCGGTGGATTAAAACCCGATTCCAAATTGATATGAATCTCGATTCCAAATGCATCATAAACTCAATTTTAAAGATGTCATAATCTCTATTCCATGACAATTGATTATGAAGAAATATGACATTTCCACCGTTTGGGTACCCTTTATAGTAAGGAAATGGAAATAGATTGCCCGATTTCTCCTCAAAATCATGAAATACATTACATGCTGTGAAAGGTCTTTTACGTCGCTTGACGGGTAATCATCTTTAGAAATCTTTCGCATGCGTCTCTCTGCCCTATCCCAGCTTAAGTTTGTATATGTGATTTCTCCCTATCCCAGCTTAAGTTTGTATAGGTGATCCCTCTCTCTCTAAGCCCATCCCCTGTCTCTTGAACCGTAATAAATGGTTTGCATAAGATTTAGAGATTTGGACCTTGATTTGACCCATTAGGTCTAAAACTTGGACCCGGGCCCAGACCAAGATTGGATCGATCCACGGGATTGTCGAGTTGACCTGACTCGAATGTCACTTATGACAAGCGATTTGGAGAAGTTATCATATTCTGCAAAATAATATAACCACACATTGAGCCTTCGATGAACGAAATTTTGGCAAGCCCTGCTCACCCAATCTTTCATCCGGTTGTATAAGTCCAGAGAGGAAAGCCTTCTATGAATTTCACTCGATTGTACAAGTGCGAAGGAAGGAAATGTAGATATAGCACGAGCTAGTGTTTAAAAAATCGTCAATCCGAATCAGAATCATCCAATCTAGATCAAATATCGTTCTCGGCGATCTGATTTCAAGAATATATAGAGTCGGGCTAGTCTGTACCAATTATGTCAAAGAGAGCTGGACACCTCAACCGGTTCCATGTTTCCCATTACAATTTACAATTAAAATTTGTAATTCTTTGCTTATAAATTAATAAAGTGAATTATATCGGGATCCGGCCCGGTCGAGCCAGTCCAGTCTGAGCTGGACTCCTAACAGTTCTTAGCATTTACATTTAAAAAGTGAATTAAAATTTGCAATTCTTAGCTTTTACAATTAAAAACACAAAGCTATAAAAATACTCATGTTGAGTTTGCTCCATCTTTTACTTTTACTTTAAGCACGTGCGATCGTGCCTGTAAGGTTGGTTTAAACCTTTTATACGAACTTTCTCTCCTACTTTAAGCACGTGCAACCTTGGGCAAGTAATGAACATATTTTCAAATCAATCTAAAAATATCAGATTGAAAGTTCCCCTTCTCTCTCTACCCATCTCCCTCGATAATTTGCAGTTCTTAGCATTTATAATTAAATTTTACTTTTCCAATTTTTTAATTTGCATTTCTTAGCTTTTACAATTATTAATAATTTGTGGTTCTTAGGTTTTACAATCAAAATCCTCATTTTATAGCTTTTTACAATTAATAATTTGCAGTTATTAGCTTTTTTCAATTAAAACTTGCAGCTCTTACCTTTTGCAATTAAAAAAGTAGAGTTTTTACAATTAAAAAAGTGAAACGGTGGTCTACCTAGGCCGTAGTGGCTCCATCTTGCGGTCTGTAAAGGGTGGATTTAAGACTTTTTATAAAGGCGTTTGCTCCTATATTTCTTCGATGTATCGAACATGCCAGTGTGCGGAGTAAATAAAATAATATTAAGCTATTAACTGATTGGGACTAAAAAGACAAAAATAATATTAGCTTAAAGGATATTAAAAAGAAAAACCTAATACTAATACTAGTGCAATGAATATTTTAAAAGAAAAAATAGTGGTAGCTCACTGGCTATTTCAAAAGAAAAAAATAACACTAGCTCATACCATTTCAGAATCTATTTTCAAATTGTTTCACAAATGGTTCCATATTACAATTATGAATTTATTTATTAACATGATTGCAATTTTATGTTTTTAAAATCTATATTTTGTCTGTACGAATTAATACACATTAGATTTAGTTATTTTTTAATGTCATACCCTTTTTTTCTCTCTATTTAATCAAAAGATCCAAAACGCTTAGAAACTTTCTTTTTTTTCATTATAAATTTGAGTCAGAGAGATCCATTCTATTGCAATGAGTAGCATTTTAGAATTCCTTTGACTGTAAAATGAATATAATGGATAACAAATACTCAAATACGAAACATGTTCTCGTACTTATGTATTTTCAATAAAATAATTAAAACTATTATTTAATACCATTATTTTATTCAATACCTAAAAAAATAGATTTTAAAAAAAATTAGTTACTTTTGAAATTTTTAATGTCGAATATTTTCGATCCGGCTGATTCTTCGATCCGGATCGCCGATCTGCCGATCCGACCTGATTTGGGTTGGACGATCTAGGTCACCGATCCATTTATTTCAAAGCATGGCGTGGACGTTAATAGCATGTATTCTATTAGGAATTGTATACTATGAGACCATTTATTTAGTTACAACGATGCAACAACTACTTTTACATAAGAGGTCTGGTTTGATATTATATCATGAAGTTTGAAACAATTCTTTTTGAACTTTGAGTCTAGTCAATGACACTCCTACAATCACCTTATTTGAAATCTAATGGACAAGAGTGACTGTGATTTCGTTGATCCAAAAGTAAATGGTCTCTTTGTAAACTTTTTCTATTATATAATTAGGCTCTAGCATAAAACACTAGACAAAAATCCTCAACAATCATTGAAACTCTGTTTTTCTTAACTTGAGAGTGATAATACGGAGTCACACAATTTACTTTTTTAAAAAAAAAAATTTCAAATCTTGACTTTAAAAACTTTAATTTAATTTTAAAAAACTTGGAGGATCTCCTATCAATTTTAGGTCAATATTGGCTCTCTATTTGGAAATCTTATTAAAATTCAGTTACTAAACTATGTAGAGGTTAACCTGACAATCCCCCTCAATTTTTTTTATTTTTTTCCCAAAATTTCAATGTTGCATGTTCTATATTAAGTTTCCATATCAACAACAGTAAACCTTGATCCTCCTATTTAGACAAAGACTATTTAGGAGGATCTTACTTATAGAGAATTTGCTCGGAGATAGTACTTACTAAGAGAGTTCTCTTAGTAAAGCTGAAATTTATTTCCAAACTACCATGAAAATATGAGTGAGAGTCCTGGAAATTTCTTCAGGGATTGTATAGAGACTTTTAGTACAAGGACAACCATCCAATGTGAAATCTGATAGCTTAGGTGTGTCAAGTTCGAGAAAATTTCTTTTGAACTTTAAGATTGGTCAATAAAATAAATTCTACCACACAATTTCACATCCAATGAACAAGATTAATTGTGACAACCTTGCACCAAAAATAAATAGTCTCATCGTATACTTTTACATTTATTTAATACCTACGGAGTATAAGAACACTTTACTGAAGCTTGATCGACGTGTGGGTTCTAAAAGGATCCCACTTTTCGTATGCTTCTATTCTCCTCCAATATACCTAACATGTTTTTAATTTTTTTAGTTCAGTAAAGAACTGGATTTTTAACTTAACCAAAAAAATTAGCTGAAATGCTTGAAAGGCTTTTATAGAGAGGAAAATAAAAACTTATCAACAAATATGTTATTCCATAGACTTGTCGTATGCATGTGATTCTAAACCAAAGGCAAGCTAGAGGTTTGGTAAGTTTATATGTCCTATATACTTATAAATTTAAACTATATGTTACTAGGATTTCTATGCATTATATTTCGCTAAAGAAAAAAATTTTATGTTAAGATAATGGAAGGCAATCGTCAAATTAGCAATCCCGAACATTATTTATAGGGCGAACTGCTTCATTTAAAGTTTATGTACTTTATATCCACCTTAAGAATTTATGTTTTTTTTCTTGCTAGATGTATCCACCTCTTAACTGTGACTTAGGAGTCGTTTGGATACCTCTTAACTGAAAATATATTGTCTGTGAAATATATTACTGGCGTAATAGAATACTATGTAATACATTACAATGAAATGGATTGTTACTGTTTGGATAGTATTTAGATGCAACTTAGGAAATACATTGTTCTTACTTGACACGGTTTAATATGGAATTGTCTACCTTGCACCTTAAATTTTCTCTTACATTGCTCGACATAGCGATTTAATATGGAATTGTCTACAAAGAAACTATTTGTCTTTTGTATATATATATATGGTACGGTTTGTATAGAGCCTAGGCTCTGAACAATCAAATTAGAACCTATTTTCAAATAGTTTCAAAAAATGGTTTCAATACTTGAAATCTATGTGATAGCCTTAAAATGTATTTTCAGCTTTATTTTAAAGTTTGAATCTTAAAAAATAGTGTAGATCGACAGATCCATGAGAACTTGAAAATCTTGAATTGACGGTCCAAAAATACGTTACAAAATACACTATTTCCAAAACTTCAAATCCATTTTTCTCTTATGTCCATGTATCTTGATGTCGAGATGATCAATTTGATAATATTTGGGCATCAAACAGCCTTATCTAGTGAAAATTTTGAGGTAGGCTTTTATTTGATTGTTTAGAGCCTCGGCTCTATGTAAACTTTTGTCATATGTATATATATATATATATGAAAAGTCTTCCCAACACCTATTGGCAAAAACGAACAAAAATTTTGCCTATGCACATCATCGTCTAAAGTTTATTGCTCGAATACGATTGTTTGGTAGTTTTTTATTTTTCATTTTTTTCTTATAAATCAGAATGATCTGAAATATGGAACATGTGTACATCTTAGTGAGACGCACCTAATAAAAATAGGAAAAACATATTTCGTAAAATATGAATTGACCAAAATACCCCATGTAAATTTTTAGGGGTATTTTGGTCAATTTATATTTTACGAATTATTTTTTTATATTTTTATTATATTCCTATTTTTTATGAAAACACACTTCAAATTTAGATTCATTTTGATTTGTAGAAAAAAAATGAAAATTAAAACACTACCGGACAACTGTGACCGTGCGATAAACTTTGGATGGTGAAGAGCATAGGCAAGATGACTGTTCATTTTCGCTTATAGACGCTTTTGTAGTCTCTTCCATATATATATATATATCTATATATATATGACTGCTACAGCCAGACCATATCATCTTAGACCTACGCCTGTAGACATCCAATTCGAAGTGGGCCTAATATCACATACAACCTCGTATTCAAGGTGAACAATTGTAAACTGGAATATAGATGGTATGTCTGAACATTAAATTCTTGATACATTGAAACATATGTTCATGTATGCTTCTGCATGCAAAATGGTAAGAAACCATGATCAGGAAGTTGCAAAAGCCATAGTCTGTGGATTCACTGGTTGGCTTCGTGGTTGGTGGGATTTTCATCTAACTGAAAATACAAAACAACAAATCTTAAATACAACTAGACAATGGACCGTAAAAAATGAACAATCTGAAAGTGATGCGGTTAATACCCTTATTTACACCATTACTCTTCATTTTGTAAGGAGTACAGCCCTATTAGAAGCTCGATCTGAAGACTTATTGTCTAATTTAAGATGTCCTACATTGTCACATTACAAATGGTATAAAGATGTATTTTTCTCAAGATTATTAACTAGAGATGATAGCAGGATTACCATACTTATTTGCTGAAAAGGTAAAAAATAGACTTAAAAATAAGAATGGACGAATAATATCATATTCTTCTTATACTCTAGGAGAATTATCTGCTAAAATATGTGCTGAAGGATTAGCCTTATGTACAGACATGAAACTAAAGAAACAATTGGATAAAAAACGTATGACCCGTAAAAAAGAACTTGGTGATTTTTGTGAACAATTTGGATACAATATTGCACAATCTAGGGATAAATTTCATAAAAAGAAAGAATATAAACTAGAAAGAAAAGAAAGAAAAAGATATAGAAAAAAAAAAAAAGAAAAATTTATAAAAAGATTCTCACCAAAATATAAATATAAAAAAGGGAAGAAAAAACTACCTGTATGTTACAAATGTGGAAAAGTTAGACATTACAACAAAATCTGTACGGTAAAAAAGATTATAGATACAATAATCTTAGATGAAACTGTCAGAAACAAAATATATGATATTAAACAAATTTAGGAAGAAAATAGTTCCACAGAAAGTTCTAGTAATTCTAGTAAGACTTTATTCATTGGAAATATTGAAGATGAAGAATTAATATGGACTAGTACAACAGAAGAATCTGATAATGAAATACAAGAATGTTATTGTAATATGTTATCTAAAGAAGATACTCCAATGTTAGATTTGATAGAGAAAATTACAGATCCAGATGAGAAAAGAAAAACCATAACTCAATTCATTAATATTACAAAAGTAAAAAATAAACCTATTCCTTTAATAAACCCCCTGATGAATATAATTTTGCTGAGATTATTAAAAGAATCAATAAAAAAGATGCACTTCAGAAAGAACCAACTATTGCAGAATTAAAAATGGAAGTAAATAAAGTCAAATTAGAAGTTCAACAATTGAAAAATAGGATTAAAATATTAGAATTAAAAAATGAAGTTTCAAGAAATATAACAGATACTGATGAAATAGAATTTTCCCAATTAGTAGATAATCATAATAGATCTATAGAAGAACCTAAATCATCAGGACCTAAAATAGAAGAAATAAATAACAATATATCTGTAAATACAATAAACAAAATAATCACACAAAAATGGTTTGTGTTGATCAAAATAATAGTAAAAGAAGAATATACTTTTCAATCATTAGGTCTGATAGATTCAGAAGCAGATTTAAATTGCATAAATAAAGGTTTAGTACCTACTAAATACTTTGACAAAACAAGACAAATATTAAATACTGCTGATGGATATAGATTGTTTATTAATTATAAATTATCAGATGTTATTGTATGTAATAATGGATATTGTTTTCATACCCCTTTTATACTGGTAAAAGGATTAAGCTAAGCAGTAATACTTGGTGTACCATTTCTTACTTTACTATATCCTACAACCATAAATAATACTGGAATAGAAACTGGTAGAGATGGTAATATAATAAAATTTGACTTTATAGATAAACCAAAAATCAAAGAAATAAATAGAGTTAAGGATATTATAAGACGAAGAAAATTTTCTTTGTTCATTAAAAAAAGAAATAAAATATAAAACCATAGAGGAAGATTTACAAGCCTCTAAAATAGTAGAAAAAATTACTAAAATCAAAAAGAAAATAGAAAATGAGATCTGTAATGAATTACCCAATGCATTTTGGGAAATGAAAAAACATATAGTTGGATTACCATATGAACCAAAATTCAATGAAAATAAAATTCCTACTAAGGCTAGACCAGTACAAATGAATTCAACATTATTAGAGTTTTGCAAAAAAAAGATAGATGAATTAATTAATAAAAAATTAATAAGACTAAGCTCATCCCCTTGGAGCTGTGCTGCATTCTATGTAAATAAAAATGCAGAAAATAAAAGAGGAGTTCCCAGACTTATAATAAACTATAAACCATTAAATAAAGTTTTTCAATGGATTAGATACCCTATCTCAAATAAAAAAGATTTATTAGATAGAGTAATCAATGCTTGTTTTTTCTCTAAATTTGATCTCAAATCTGGATATTGGCAAATCCTGATTAAAGAAGAAGAAAAATATAAGACAGCTTTTAATGTACCATTTGGACAATATGAATAGAATGTTATGCCATTTTTGGCCTTAAGAATGCTTCATCTGAATTTTAGAAAATAGTGAATGATGTTTTCAATCCCTACTATAAATTTATGATAGTATATATTGACGATGTGTTAATCTTTTTTGAAAATATTGATCAACATTTTAAACATATTAATGTCTTTATAAATGCATTAAAATGTGCAGAACTAGTAGAATCTGCAAAAAAGATAAATTTGTTCCAAACAAAAATTAGATTTTTAGGACATAACATTTATTAAGGAACAATAATACCAATAGAAAGATCAATACAATTTGCTGATAAGTTTCCAGACATTATATTAGATACAAAAGAATTACAGAGATTCTTAAGATATTTAAACTATATAGTAGACTTTTATGAAAATTTAGCTATAGATGCAAAACCCTTATATGATAGATTAAAAGAGAACCCTCCATATTGGACAGAAAAACATAGTGAAGTAGTTAAAAAATTAAAATTAAAAGCAAAAGAATTACCATGTTTATCACATCCAAATCCTAATGCATTTAAAATAATAGAATGTGATGCATCTGAATTAGGACTAGGAGGTATTTTAAAACAAAAACTAAATGATACTGAACAAATAGTTAGATATACTTCCAAGGCATGGAATTCTCTTCAAAAGAATTATTCCACAGTAAAGAAAAAAGTATTACCTTTAGTTCAATGTGTTACTAAATTTCAAAGTGATATCTTAAATACTACTTTTCTTATATGAACAGATTGTAAAACCGCTAAAGATATACTTCTTACCGATGTGCAAAATCTTGTCTCGAAATAAATCTTTGCTCGTTGGCAAGCCATTTTATCCTCTTTTGATTTTACTATTGAACCTTTAAAAGGTTCTGCTTACCATCTCCCTAACTTTTTAACTTGAGAATTTTTGTAAGGGGGGCAACACTGATCAATTTGACCCAGAAGAAGCATCTTTAGCTCTAATATTATTTAATCAAAATAAATCCATGAATACTAATACACCTACTTCTTCTCAAAAGGGCAAAGCCCCTATGGAAACATCTTTAGATATAATATCAGCCAATATTTCTCAGTCACCACTAAGGAGTGTTACACCCTACTCTCCTAGTACTCCAAATAGTCCAAGCCCAAATATTCCTAAATATTTAAGCCAACAACCACCACAAACCCAATCTCCAGTATTTATGCAGTCCCCTTTTCCTAGAAAAACCTCCTCTACTAGTAAAGCCTAGTATGAAGAAACTACTTTTGTAATCGATTCAGTCATAGAAAATATACATGCTCATGATGACCCAAATATGGATGCTAAATATTACTTATTCAATAATGTTTTCCCTTCAAATGGATTAAAGACAAGAGAGTGGTACGAAATGGTTCTCCTTGAAACATGATATGTTTCCATTGTTCATTATCACTAAAAGAATAGTAAAATAGTATCACATTCAAAACTGCAAATACGAAAAGTAATGCAATTTTCTGAATGGGGATCTGATCCTACAAGAGCCAAAAAATTACAATCCCCAGAATTCCCAAATAAATATTACAGATACTCTGAATATACCGATGCATGGCACAAAGTGTTAACCATCCAAAATATCTATAACTCCCATACTTGGTTTCTACAATTTAAGATGCCAATATCTGACCCCTTTCCAAATTGGTTTCGTAACTGGTTTCCAGTTTGGGGATCGGGATCCTAAATAATACCTAAACCATTACAAGATTCCCAAGCCAGATTTATTGAACATAATGGGAGAGATCCCAATATTGATTATCACCTATACTTCATGGCCATGTACTAGATTCCGTGGATTCTTAAATGGAAATTGGCAATGACAGAAAATATTTCAAATAATCATGAATATATTCTTGCTATTGGAAAGCAGATTTCTATCAAATGGTGGGATATATTTGTTTACAATAATTTTGAGCCAGATAATATCAAAATGAAACAAATCCCAAATATTTTTGGAGCCTATTCATATGCTAACCCAAATAGTCTTGCTGAATATATATCATTTATGAGAAAACAAAACCCTAAAGCTACCAAAGAAGAACTTGAAAGACGATTATTAAAGATGTTCGAAGAAGAAGCTCAAACTACACAAATCCATCATGAAGAAAACGAACCAGAAGAAGAAGATCCAGAAGATCAATCAGCTCATAGGTTTTCACAGAAGCAGACACTATACTAGACCCGGCCCGGTTTTCCTGAAATATAGTCAATATCACAATCATATCAGCAATAGGAAAAGATTGTAACAGTCACATCAGCAACAGTGAAGATTCAATACAGTTGTCCCATTAATATTTGTCAGTACCTGATACAGTGTTTTTCCACTAGCATAAAGCGATAAGGCACCGACAAAATAAAGCAGATACCTTCTCCACCTGTCCTTATTTTTGCAAAAAGAAGATTCCCTTCCATGACTACCATCTACATGTCCTTACTTTTGCAAAAAGAATATTCCCTTCCATGACTACCATCCACCTGTCCTCCATTATAGATGCTCCTGTCTGCCATTATGTTGTCAACACCAAAACGAAAGGATAACAGCCGTCCACATGGTTGCTTTACTGACCACCAAATTAAAGTAACAAAGCAAAATAAGAAGAAACTTGGAGTCCGCGTCTATAAAAGAGGGCAGCCCCTCTCAGAAGCAGGCAGGCTGGATCCTTCTCATCCTTCAACGATCCATCTTTCAGCATCTAGTCTTTCTCTCTGTTCTCTCCTCTCTTTCTTTGTTAAATTTTTATGTGTGATTGTAACTACAGCAGACTACCTAGTTTCTGTCCACCAGAATGGAAAGCTTTCTGTAGCTATTGCTTTTGTAGATTGTTAGTATCTTTCATAGTTTCTTTCTTTCTTTCAGTTTTTTATGAGTTTGTAATACAATTTGTTATGAGTCAGTATTTTCTGTAATACCGTCTTTTATGAGTCTGTAATTTTCGTAATACAGTCTGTTAGGAGTCCATAATTCCTGTAATACAGTCTGTCAATAATAGTGTATGTTTGCTATGAATGATATTATGTTTCATAATGCAATTTAGAGAAGTCTTTTGCATAAAAATTTATCAGACAACTTATTCTACTTGGTTATTAGTTGATATAGCTCCGTTTTGATTATTCATTATCTTAATAATATTCTTATACTTAGGATATGTAAGTCTGTTATAATTAAGATCATTTAGATAGTAGTAGAAAGTTCATAAAGTTCATATAGGGTATATCTTGGCTATAAATGGTATATTACCATCTCTAGTGGTTTCTATTCCAGTATTATTTATGGTTATAGGATATAGTAAAGTAGGAAATGGTACACCAAGTAGTACTGCTTGGCTTAATCCTTTTACCATTGTAAAAGGGGCATGAAAACAATATCCATTATTACATACAATAACATTTGATAATTTATAATTAATAAACAATCTATCTCCATCAGCAGTATTTAATATTTGCTTTGTTTTGTCAAAGTATTTAGTAGGTACTAAACCTTCATTTATGCAATTTAAATCTGCTCCTGAATCTCTCAGAGCTAATGATTGAAAAGTATATTCTTCTTTTACTATTATTTTGATCAACACAAACCATTTTTGTGTGATTATTATGTTTATTATATTTATAGATATATTGTTATCTATTTCTTCTATTTTAGTTCATGATGATTCAGGTTCATCAATTGATCTATTATGATTATCTACTAATTGGGTAAATTCCTTTTCATCAGTATCTGTTATATTTCCTTAAACTTCATTTTGTAATTCTAATATTTTAATCCTATTTTTCAATTGTTGAAGTTCTAATTTGACTTCATTTACTTCCTTTTTTAATTCTGCAATAGTTGGTTCTTTCTGAAGTGCATCTTTTTTATTGATTCTTTTAATAATTTCAGCAAAATTATATTCATCAGGGGGTTTTTATAATAGAATAGGTTTAATTTTTGCTTTTGTAATATTAATGAATTGAGTTATGGTTTCTCTTTTCTCACCTGGATCTGTAATTTTCTCTATCAAATCTAATATTAGATAATCTTATTTAGATAACATATTACAATAACATTCTTCTATTTCATTATCAGATTCTACTGTTGTACTAGTCCATATGAAATCTTCATCTTCAATATTTTCTATGAATGAAGTATAACTAGAAATACTAGAACCTTTGTGGAACTACTTTCATCATAAATCTGTATAATATCATATATTTTGTTTCTGACAGTTTCATCCAAGATTAATGTATCTATTTTCTTTTTTACCTTACAGTTATTTTTGTAATGTCCAACTTTTCCACATTTGTAACATACTGGTAGGTTTTTCTTCCCTTTCTTATATTTATATTTTGGAGAGAATCTTTTTATAAATTATTCTTTTTTATTTTTTCTATATATTTTTCTTTTTGGTTTATATTTTGTCTTTTTATGAAATTTATCCCTAGATTGTTCAATGTTGTATCCAAATTGCTCACAAAAATCACCAAGTTCTTTTTTACGGGTCATACGTTGTTTATCCAATTATTTCTTTAGTTTCATGTTTGTACATAAGGCTAATCCTTCTGCACATATTTCAGCAGATAATTCTTCTAGAGTATAAGAAGAATATGGTATTATTCCTCCATTCTTATTTTTAAGTCTATTTTTTACCTTTTCAGCAAATAAGTATGGTAATCCTGCTATGAATTTTTCTTTCCAATAATCTAATTGGCTATCTTGAGAAAAATACATCTTTATACCTTTTGTAATGTGATAATGTAGGACATCTTAAATTAGATAATAAGTCTTCAGATCGAGCTTCTAATAGGGCTGTACTCCCTACAAAATGAAGAGTAATGATGTA
Organism: Amborella trichopoda; assembly: GCF_054954075.1. NCBI lineage: Eukaryota > Viridiplantae > Streptophyta > Magnoliopsida > Amborellales > Amborellaceae > Amborella > Amborella trichopoda. The sequence goes on from NC_142339.1 coordinate 14,214,969, forward strand.
AATAAGGGTATCAATAGCATTACTTTCAGAATATAAGATATCTTGATTTTGTTCTTTTTTGGCGGTCCATTGTCTAGTTGTATTTATAATTTCTTGTTTTGTATTTTCAGGTAGATGAAAATCCCACCAACCACGAAGCCATCCTGTAAATCCACAGACTATAGCTTTTGCAACTTCCTGATCATGATTTCGTACCATTTTGCATGCAGAAGCATACATGGTCATATGTTTCATTGTATCAAGAATTTGATGTTCAAACATATCATCCATATTCCAGTTTACAATTGTTCGCCCTGAATAGGAGGTTGTATGTGATATTAAGTCCTCTTCGAATTGGATGTCTACAGGGGTAGGTCTAAGAGGATATGGTCTGGCAGTATCTGGTTTCCAATTTTTTCCATAAGATATTCTTTGAATATTTTGATCAGAATTGTTTTCAATAAAAGCTATTTCCATATTTTCTATTGTATCTTCGATTATTGGTTCTTCTTCTTGAAGAGTTAAGGTTTCTGATTCTTGAATTTTTTTGCTTTTACCTTTTACATCTTTTTCTTTTATCTCTAGTTTGGCTAATTTTGATATTATTTGATCCATAAGAGTTTTATTGTTTTCTCCTACATGAAATCTTTCGTTCTTTAGTTTAGGAGGTGGTTTAAATAATAAAGAATTTTGTGATTCTTGTATAGGAGTTGGTCTTAACATATTTTCAATTCTTAATATTTGTCTGCCTATAGATTGCATACATAAATTGGTATAATTATTCTGTTCTATTATATGGGGAATTAATTCTGATCTATGAACTATTTCTCCAGTAGTCATCTTATAGGGGGTAGCTTTTGTTTCTAAAGTTGGTGAACTATCTGATTCTTTTCCTTTTATTATAATGCTCCTTTTGGAGGATGTATGCTAGTAATTTTATTTCCTTCGGTTATATTATAGGTAGTATATTGGTTTTCTAGGGTATTGATTTCAAATTTACGCATTGGAACTTTTTTCTCTTTTAAGATTTCTTTTAACCAAGTAAAGAATCCTTTATTCTGTTTTTCTATTTTAAGAAACTTACTATATTTTTTAGGAAAAAGCTCTATTAATCTAGGTTCAAATGTTTTAATATACCAAATTCTAATTGCTTTATTTTCTTCTGATAAATAATCTTGTTTAATATATTCCTTATCTATTCGGTTTTCTTCCTGCAACGTTAATATTTGAAAATCTATTTCTAAGTCAGAGAAATCAGTATCAGTTGATAATAACTATGGACTTTTTTATATTGGGGTATTACAATATTTTCTCTAGTTCATAATAAACTTTCTATTTTTGGGTTAATAGAGGAACTAGAACTTTTAGATGGTTCTATATGTTTTGTTATTTGTTCTAATTTCAGAATCATCTTTACTAGTTTGTCCTTTTTGTTGAGTATTAAATTGAATTTCTATGTTTCTGCATGTTTTATTTTTTATCTGGAATGTTATTAGTAGGAAGTTTTTGGAATTGTTGATTTGGATTATAAATAGACCATGATTTTGGTAAAATTATTTTTGACCATGCTATTGAGTTAGGTATAATAGTATTAGGCTTTTCAATATTAGTTTGGAAGAATGTGGTTTTTCCCTTGGTATCTATTTGTAAGGGATTTGGGCATAAAGTAGTCATGACCTTATAATATATTCTATATACTATAGCAATATTTTGAGATCTTGGGATCATATCAAATCCTTGGGTTTGTAAGTTTAATGTTAATACTTTAAGATTCGGATCATTAAGTGAAATTGAATAGGTAGGAAAATAATTAAAATATATAGGCCCACTACATAGACTTGATTCTACCATTCCTAATAATGAGTCAGATAATTTATTATGTCTTGTATCTCTTAAGCATATTAAATTAGAATTATTAAGTCCTAATCTGGTTAAGGGCTTAATTGCTACTTGTATTAATCCTATATGTAGATAATTATAACTTTTATTTTTATGTTCTTGTAGTATTTTATCAGATAGTAATTGAAAATCTTCTCGATTACTTGTTACTAATAGAGTTTGTTCTACTGTTTTAATTGCATAACCTTCCTTAAGATTGAACGTACCTCTTTTATATATATCAGATATAGGTACCTTAGGTATATTCGAATTTTGTATTTTTTTTCTATATTATCTTTTATAATTTCTTCCTTATTTTTTATCCTAAGAGTATTACTAGACTGGGGTAATGCTTTACTTGATAGATTCTTAATAAAATTTTCCATTATTCGGTTGCGGATGAGTGCTTTCTGACTAACCTCTTACGTCTTTCTTGACCTTAGCGGCTCTCCTGGCCTTAACGGTCTCTTAGACTGGGTGTCCTTAGCCTCAACTCTAGTACTAACTTTCTCTAATGGGAATTTAATTAAGTTTCTATTTCATAAAGTATTATCTCAGAATAATAATCTTCTTTTGAATAACACTGTATAAGGGTTTTGCTCTAATACCATTTATAGCCAAGATCCACCCTAAATGAACTTTATGAACTTTCTACTACTATCTAAATGATCTTAACTATAACAGTCTTAAATATCCTAAGTATAAGAATATTATTAAGATAATGAATAATGAAAAAAGGAGCTATATCAACTAATAACCAAGTAGAATAAGTAGTCCGATAAATTTTTATGCTAAAGACTGCTCTAAATTGCATTATGAAACATAATATCATTCATAGCAAACATACACTATTACAGACAGACTATATTTACAGGAATTACGGACTCATAACAGACTGTATTACAAAAATTACAGACTCATAACAAACTGTAAGAAAGAAAGAAACTATGAAAGATACTTACAATCTACACAAGCAGTAGCTACAGAAAGCTTTCCATTCTAGTGGACAAAAACTAGGTAGTCTGCTGTAGTTACAATCACACATAAAAATTTTACAAAGAAAGAGAGGAGAGAACAGAGAGAAAGACTAGATGCTGAAAGATGGATCGTTGAAGGATGAGAAGGATCCAGCCAGCCTGCTTTTGAGAGGGGGTGCCTTCTTTTATAGACGCGGACTCCAAACTTCTTCTTATTCTGGTTTGTTACTTTATTTTGGTGGCCAGTAATGCAACCACGCGGATGGATGTTATCTTTTTCTTTTAGTGTCGGCACCATAATGGCAGACAGGAGCATCTATAATAGAGGACAGGTGGATAGAAGTCATGGAAGGGAATCTTCTTTTTGCAAAAGTAAGGACAGGTGGATGATAGTCATGGAAGGGAATCTTCTTTTTTCAAAAGTAAGGACCGGTGGAGAAGGTATCTGCTTTATTTTGTCGGTGCCTTGTCGCTTTATGCTAGTGGAAAAACACTGTATCAGGTACTGAGAAATATTAGTGGGACAGCTGTATAGAATCTTCACTGTTGCTAATGTGACTGCTACAGTCTTTTCCTATTGCTGATATGATTGTGATATTGACTATATTTCAGGAAAACCGGGCTGGGTCAAGTATAGTGTCTGCTTCTGTGAAAACCCTTGAGCTGATTGATCTTTTGGATCTTCTTCTTCTGGTTCTTTTTCTTCATGATGGATTTGTGCAGTTTGAGCTTCTTCTTCAAACATCTTTAATAATTGTTTTTCAAGTTCGTATTTGGTAGCTTTAGGGTTTTGTTTTCTCATAAATGATATATATTCAGCAAGGCTATTTTTGGTTAGCATATGAATAGGCTCCAAAAATATTTGGGATTTGTTTCATTTTGATATTATCTGGCTCCAAATTTTTGTAAACAACTATATCATACCATTTGATAGAAATTTGCTTTCCAATAGCAGGAATATATTCATAATTATTTGAAATATTTTCTGTAATTGCAAATTTCCATTAATGAATCCACGGAATCTAGTATATGGCCGTGAAGTTTAGGTGATAATCAATATTGGGATCTCTCCCATTATGTTCAGTAAATCTGGCTTGGGAAACTTGTATTGGTTCAAGTAATATTTTGGATCCTCATCCCCAAACGGCTAACCAGTTTACGAAACCAATTTGGAAAGGAGTCAGATATTATTGTAGAAACCAAGTATGGGAGTTATAAATATTTTGGATGGTTAACACTTTGTGCCATGCATCTGTATATTCAGAGTATCTGTAATATTTATTTGGAAATTCTGGGGATTGTAATTTTTTGGCTCTTGTAATATCAAATCCCCATTCGGAAAATTGCAATACTTTTCGTATCTGCAGTTTTGAATATGACACTATTTTACTATTCTTTTGGTAATAATGAACAATTGAAGCATATCCTGTTTCATGGAGAACAATTTCGTACCACTCTCTGGTCTTTAATCCATTTGAAGGGCTAATATTATTGCATAAGTAATATTTAGCAACCATATTTGGGTCATCCTGAGCATGGATATTTTCTATGACTGAATAGATTACAAAAGTAGTTTCTTCATACTGGGTTTTATCAGTAGAGGAGGTTTTTCTAGGAATAGGGGACTGCATAAATGCTGGAGATTGGGTTTGTGGTGGTTGTTGGCTTAAATATTCAGGAATATTGGGCTTCGATTGTTTGGAGTACTCGGAGAGTAGGGTGTAACACTCCTTAGTGGTGACTGAGAAATATTGGCTGGTATTATATCTAAAGATGTTTCCATAGGGGCCTTGCCGTTTTGAGAAGAAGTAGGTGTATTAGTATTCATGGATTTATTTTGATTAAATAATATTAGGGCTAAAGATGCTTCTTCTGGGTCAAATTGATCAGTGTTGCCCCCCCTACAAAAATTCTCGAGTTAAAAAGTCAGGGAGATGGTTAGCAGAACTTTTTAAATGTTCAATAGCAAAATCAAAAGAGGATAAAATGGCTTGCCAACGAGCAAAGATTTGTTTCGAGACAAGATTTTGCACATCTTTAAGAAGTATATCTTTAGCTACAATCAGTTCGTATAAGAAAAGTAGATTTAAAATATCACTTTGAAATTTAGTAACACAATGAACTATAGCTAATATTTCTTTCTTTACTGTGGAATAATTCTTTTGAGTAGAATTTCATGCCTTGGAAGTGTATCTAACTAATTGTTCAGTATCATTTAGTTTTTGTTTTAAAATACCTCCTAGTCCTAATTAAGATGCTTGACATTATATTATTTTAAATGCATTAGGATTTGAAAGTGATAAACATGGTAATTCTTTTGCTTTTAATTTTAATTTCTTAACTGCTTGAGTATGTTTTTCTGTCCAATTTGGAAGGTTTTTTTTAATCTATCATATAAGGTTTTGCATTTATAGCTAAATTTTCATAAAAGTCTACTATGTAGTTTAAACATCTTAAGAATCTCTGTAATTCCTTTTTCTCTAATATAATGTCTGGAAACTTATCAACAAATTGTATTGATCTTTCTATTGGTATTATTGTTCCTTGATATATGTTATGTCCTAAGAATCTAATTTTTGTTTGGAACAAATTTATCTTTTTTGCAGATACTACTAGTCCTGCACATTTTACTGCATTTATAAAGACATTAATATGTTTAAAATGTTAATCAATATTTTCAGAAAAGATTAATAAATCGTCAATATATACTATCATAAATTTATAGTAGGGATTGAAAACATCATTCATTATTTTCTGAAATTCAGATGGAGCATTCTTAAAGCCAAATGGCATAACATTCTGTTCATATTCCAAATGGTACATTAAAAGTTGTCTTATATTTGTCTTCTTCTTTAATCTGGATTTGCCAATATTCCCATTTGAGATCAAATTTAGATAATAAACAAGCATTGATTAATCTATCTAATAAATGTTTTTTATTTGGGATAGGGTATCTAATCCATTGAAGAACTTTATTTAATGGTTTATAGTTTATTGTAAATCTAAGAACTCCTCTTTCTTTTTCTGCATTTTTATTTACATAGAATGCAGCACAGCTCCAAGGGGATGAGCTTGATCTAATTAATTTTTTATTAATTAATTCATCTATCTCTTTTTTGCAAAACTCTAACAATGTTGAATTCATTTGTACTGGTGTAGCCTTAGTAGGGATTTTATTTTCATTAAATCCTGGTTCATGTGGTAATCCAACTACATGTTTTTTCCTTTTCCAAAATGCATTGGGTAATTCACTACATATCTCATTTTCTATTTGTTTTTTGATTTTAGTAATTTTTTCTATTATTTTAGAAGCATGTAAATCTTCCTCTATGGTTTTTTATTTTATTTCTTTTTTTTAATGAACAAAGAAAATTTTCTTTATGTTTTATATTATCATTAACTCCATTTATTTCTTTGATTTTTGGTATATCTATAAATACTTGGTTATTAGTTGATATAGCTCCGTTTTCATTATTCATTATCTTAGTAATATTCTAATACTTAGGATATTTAAGGCTGTTATAATTAAGATCATATAGATAGTAGTAGAAGTTCATAAAGTTCATATTGGCTAGATCTTGGCTATAAATGGTATCAGAGCCAAAGCCTTAAACAGTGTCATTCAAAAGAATCTTATTATTCTGAGATAATACTTTATGAAATAAAAACTTCATTAAATTTTCCATTAGAGAAAGTTGGTCCGAGGGTTGAGGCTAAGGACACCCAGTCTAAGAGACCGTTAAGGCCAGGAGAGCCTCTGAGGTCAAGAAAGACGTAAGAGGTTAGTCAGAAAGCAGTCATCCAAAACCTAATAATAGAAAATTTTATTAAGAATCTATCATGTAAAGCATTACCCAAGGCTAGTAATACTCTTAGGATAAAAAATAAGGAAGAAATTATAATTGATAATATAGAAAAATAAATACAAAATTGGAATATACCTAAGGTACCTATATCTGATATATATAAAAGTTGTACGTACAATCTTAAGGTAGGTTATGCAATTAAAACAGTAGAACAAACTCTATCAGAAACAAGTAATCAAGAAGATTTTCAATTACTATCCGATAAAATACTACAAGAACATAAAAATAAAAGTTATAATTATCTACATATAGGATTATTACAAGTAGCAATTAAGCCCTTAACCAGATTAGGACTTAATAATTATGTTTTAATATGCTTACGAGATACAAGACATAATAAATTTTCTGATTCATTATTAGAAATGGTAGAATCAAGTGTATGTAGTGGGCCTATATATTTTAATTGTTTTCCTAGCTATTCAATTTCACTTAATGATCCAAATATGCTTAAAGTATTAACATTAAACTTACAAACCCAAGGATTTGATATGATCCCAAGATCTCAAAATATTGTTATAGTATATAGAATATATTATAAGGTCATGACTAATTTATGCCCAAATGTCTTACAGATAGATACTAGGGGAAAAACCACATTCTTCCAAACTAATATTTTAAAGTCAAATACTATTATACCTAAATCAATAGAATGGTCAGAAATAATTGTACCAAAATCATGGTCTATTTATAATCCAAATCAACAATTCCAAAAACTTCCTACTAATAACATTCTAGATAAAATAGTAGAACATTGTAGATGGAAACATAGAAATTCAATGTAATACTCAACAAAAAGGACAAACTAGTAAAGATGATTATGAAAATAGAACAAATAAGAAACATATAGAACCATCAAGAAGTTCTACTTCCTCTATTAACCCAAAAAAAGAAAGTTTATTAAGAACTAGAGAAAATATTGTAATACCCCAATATAAAAAAGTCCATAGTAATTATCAAGCCGATCCAGATTTCTCTGACACAGAAATAGATTTTCAAATATTAACGTTGCAGGAAGAAAACCGAATTGATAAGGAATATCTTAAACAAGATTATTTATCAGAAGAAAATAAAGCAATTAGAATTTGGTGTCTTAAAACATTTGAACCTAGATTAATAGAGCTTTTTCATAAAAAATATAATAAGTTTCTTAAAAAAGAAAAACAGAATAAAGGATTCTTTACTTGGTTAAAAGAAATCTTAAAAGAGGAAAAAGTTCCAATGCGTAATTTCAAATCAATACCCTAGAAAACCAATATACTACCTATAATACAACTGAAGGAAATAAAATTACTACCATACATCCTCCAGAAAGGAGCATTATAATGAAAGGAAAAGAATCAGATAGTTTACCAACTTTAGAAAAAAAAGCTACCCCTTATAAGATGACTACTGGAGAAATAGTTCACAGATCAGAATTAATTCCCCGTATAATAGAACAGAATAATTATACCAATTTATGTACGCAATCTATAGGCAGACAAACATTAAGAATTGAAAATATGTAAAGACCAACTCCTATACAAGAATCACAAAAATCTTTATTATTTAAACCACCTCCTGAACTAAACAAAGAAAGATTTCATGTAGGAGAAAACAATAAAACTCTTATGGATCAAATAATATCAAAATTAGCCAAACTAGAGATAAAATAAAAAGATGTAAAAGGTAAAAGCAAAATAATTCAAGAATCAGAAACCGTAACTCTTCAAGAAGAAGAACCAATAATCGAAGATACAATAGAAAATATGGAAATAGCTTTTACTGAAAACAACTTTGATCAAAATATTCAAAGAATATCTTATGGAAAAAATTGGAAACCTGCTACTGCTAAACCATATCATCTTAGACCTACCGTTGTAGACATCCAATTCGAAGAGGACCTAATATCACATACAACCTCCTATTCAGGGCGAACAATTATAAATTGAAATATAGATGGTATGTCTTAACATCAAATTCTTGATACAATGAAACATATGACCATGTATGCTTCTTCATGCAAAATGGTAGGAAACCATGATGAAGAAGTTGCAAAAGCCATAGTCTGTGGATTTACTGGATGGCCTCGTGGTTGGTGGGATTTTCATCTACCTAAAAATACAAAACAACAAATTTTAAATACAACTAGACAATGGACCGTAAAAAATGAACAAAATCAAGATATCTTATATTCTGAAAGTGATGTCTTTAATACCCTTATTTACACCATTACTCTTCATTTTGTAGGGAGTACAACCTCTATTAGAAGCTTGATCTGGAGACTCATTATCTAATTTAAGATGTCCTACATTATCACATTACAAATGGTATAAAGATGTATTTTTCTTAAGATTATTAACTAGAGAAGATAGCCAATTAGATCATTGGAAAGAAAAATTCATAGCAGGATTACCATACTTATTTGCTGAAAAGGGAAAAAATAAACTTAAAAATAAGAATGGAGGAATAATACCATATTCTTCTTATACTCTAAGAGAATTATCGGCTGAAATTTGTTCAGAAGGATTACCTTATGTACAGATATGAAACTAAAGAAACAATTGGATAAACAACGTATGACCCTTAAAAAAGAACTTGGTGATATTTGTGAGCAATTTGGATACAATATTGAACAATCTAGGGATAAATTTCATAAAAAGAAAAAACATAAACTAGAAAGAAAAATATATAAAAAAAAAAAAGAAGAAAAATTTATAAAAATACTCTCATCAAAATATAAATATAAGAAAGGGAAAAAAAACCTACCAGAATGTTACAAATGGGGAAAAGTTGGACATTACAAAAATAACTGTAAGGTAAAAAAGAAAATAGATACTATAATCTTAGATGAAACTGTCAGAAACAAAATATATGATATTATTCTTGTAAATCTAGTTATACTTCATTCATAGGAATTATTGAAGATGAAGATTTCATATGGACTAGTAAAACAAAAGAATTTGATAATGAAATACAAGAATGTTATTGTAATATGTTATCTAAAGATGATACTCTAGTATTAGATTTGATAGAGAAAATTACAGATCCAGATGAGAAAAGAGAAACCATAACTCATTTCATTACTATTACAAAAGCAAAAAATAAACATATTCCTTTAATAAAACTCCCTGATGAATATAATTTTGCTGAGATTATTAAAAGAATCAATAAAAAAGATGCACTTCAGAGTGAACCAACTATTGCAGAATTAAAAAAGGAAGTAAATGATGTCAAATTAGAAGTTCAACAATTGAAAAATAGGATTAAAATATTAGAAATACAAAGTGAAGTTTCAGGAAATATAATAGATACTGATGAAATAGAATTTTCCCAATTAGTAGATAATTATAATAGATCTATAGAAGAACCTGAATCATCAGGAACTAAAATAGAAGAAATAGATAACAATATATCTGTAAATATAATAAACAAAATAATCACACAAAAATTGTTTGTGTTGATCAAAATAATAGTAAAAGAAGAATATACTTTTCAATCATTAGGTCTGATAGATTCAGGAGCAGAATTAAATTGCATAAATGAAGGTTTAGTACATACTAAATACTTTGACAAAACAACGCAAATATTAAATACTGCTGATGGAAATAGATTGTTTATTAATTATAGATTATCAGATGTTATTGTATGTAATAATGGATATTGTTTTCATACCCCTTTTATAATGATAAAAGGATTAAGCCAAGCAGTAATACTTGGTGAACCATTTCTTACTTTACTATATCCTATAACCATAAATAATACTGGAATAGAAACCACTAGAGATGGTAATATAATAAAAGTTGAATTTATAGATAAACCAAAAATCATAGATATAAATAGAGTTAAAGATAATATAAAACATGACGAAAATTTTCCTTGTTCATTAAAAAAAGAAATAAAATAAAAAACCATAGAGGAAGATTTACAAGCCTCTAAAATAATAGAAAAAATTACTAAAATCAAAAAACAAATAGAAAATGAGATCTGTAGTGAATTACCCAGTGCATTTTGGGAAATGAAAAAACATATCGTTGGATTACCATATGAACCAGGATTTAATGAAAATAAAATCCTTACTAAGGCTAGACCAGTACAAATGAATTCAACAGTATTAGAGTTTTGCAAAAAAGTGATAGATGAATTAATTAATAAAAAATTAATAAGACCAAGTTCATCCCCTTGGAGCTGTGCTTCATTCTATGAAAATAAAAATGCTGAAAAAGAAAGTGGAGTTCCCATACTTGTAATAACTATAAACCATTAAACAAAGTTCTTCAATGGATTAGATACCCTATCTCAAATAAAAAAGATTTATTACATAGATTAATCAATGCTTGTTTATTCTCTAAATTTGATCTCAAATCAGCATATTGGTAAATCCAGATTAAAGAAGAAGACAAATATAAGATAGCTTTTAATGTACCAGTTGGACAATATGAATGGAATGTTATGCCATTTGGCCTTAAAAATGCTTCATCGGTATTTCAAAAAATAATGAATGATGTTTTCGATCCCTACTATAAATTTATGACAGTATATATTAACGATGTATTAATCTTTTCTAAAAATATTGATCAGCATTTTAAACATATTAATGTCTTTATAAATGCAGTAAAATGTGCAGGACTAGATGTATTTGCAAAAAAGATAAATTTGTTCCAAACAAAAATTAGATTCTTAGGACATAACATAGATCAAGGAACAATGATACCAATAGAAAGATCAATACAATTTGTTAATAAGTTTCCAGACATTATATTAGATAAAAAAGAATTATAGAGATTCTTAGGATGTTTAAACTATACAATAGACTTTTATGAAAATTTAGCTATAGATGCAAAACCCTTATATGATAGATTAAAAATGAACCTTCCAAATTGGACAGAAAAACATACCCAAGCAGTTAAAAAATTAAAATTAAAAGCAAAAGAATTATCATGTTTATCACTTCCAAATCCTAATGCATTTAAAATAATAGAATGTGATGCATCTGAATTAGGGCTAGGAGGTATTTTAAAAAAAAAACTATATGATATTGAACAATTAGTTAGATATACTTCCAAGGCATGGAATTCTACTGAAAAGAATCATTCCACAGTAAAGAAAGAAATATTAGCTATAGTTCATTGTGTTACTAAATTTCAAAGTGATATTTTAAATACTACTTTTCTTATACGAACTGATTGTAAAGCCGCAAAAGATATACTTCTTAAAGATGTGCAAAATCTTGTCTAGAAACAAATCTTTGCTCGTTGGCAAACCATTTTATCCTTTTTTGATTTTACTATTGAACATTTAAAAGGTTCTGCTAACCATCTCCCTGACTTTTTAACTCGAGAATTTTTGCAGGGGGGGCAACATTGATCAATTTGACCCAGAAGAAGCTTCTTTAGTGCTAATATTATTGAATCAAAATAAATCCATGAATACTAATACACCTAGTTCTTCTCAAAAGGGCAAAGCCCCTATGGAATCATCTTTAGATATAATACCGGCCAATATTTCTCAGTCACCACTAAGGAGTCTTACACCCTACTCTCCTAGTACTCCAAACAGTCCAAGCCCAATTATTCTTGAATATTAAAGCCAACAACCACCACAAACCCTATCTCCAGTATTTATGCAATTCCCTATTCTTAGAAAAACATCCTCTACTGGTAAAACCCAGTATGAAGAAACTACTTTTGTAATCGATTCTGTCATAGAAAATATCCATGCTCATGATGACCCAAATATGGTTGCTAAATAATACTTATGCAATAATATTAGCCCTTCAAATGGATTAAAGACCAGATAGTGGTACGAAATAATTCTCCTTGAACAGGATCTGTTTCAATTGTTCATTATTACGAAAAGAATAGTAAAATGGTATCATATTCAAAACTGCAAATACGAAAAGTATTGCAATTTTCTGAATGGGGATCTGATCCTACAAGAGCCAAAAAATTACAATCCCCATAATTTCCAAATAAATATTATAGATACTTTGAATATATAAATGCATGGCACAAAGTGTTAACCATCCAAAATATCTATAACTCCAGTACTTGGTTTCTACAATTTTCCAAATTGGTTTCGTAACTGGTTTGCAGTTTGGGGATCAGGATGGAAAATATTACCTGAACCATTACAAGTATCCAAATATTGATTATCACCTATACTTCATGGCTATATACCAGCTTCTGTGGACTCTTAAATTGAAATTTGCAATTACAGAAAATATTTGAAATAATTATGAATATATTCCTGCTATTGGTAAGCAGATTTCTATCAAATGGTGGGATATATTTGTTTACAATAATTTGGAGCCAGATAATATCAAAATGAAACAAATTCCAAATATTTTTGGGGTCTATTCATATGCTAACCCAAATAGTCTTGCTGAATATATATCATTTTTGAGAAAACAAAACTCTAAAGCTACCAAAGACGAAGTTGAAAGACAATTATTAAAGATTTTCGAAGAAGAAGCTCAAACTGCACAAATCCATCATGAAGAAAACGAACCAGAAGAAGAAGATCCAGAAGATCAATCAGCTCATGGGTTTTCACAGAAGCCAACACTATACTAAACCCGGCCCGTTTTTCTTGAAATATAGTCAATATCATGATCATATCAGCAATAGGAAAAGATTGTAGCAATCACATCAGTAACAGTGAAGATTCTATACAGTTGTCCCACTAATATTTGTCAGTACGTGATACAGTGTTTTTCCTCGAGCATAAAGCGATAAGGCACCGACAAAATAAAGCAGATACCTTCTCCACCTGTCCTTACTTTTACAAGAAAGAAGATTCCCTTCCATGACTACCATCCACCTGTCCTTACTTTTGCAAAAGGAATATTCCCTTCCATGACTACCGTCCACCTGTCCTCCATTATAGATGCTCCTGTCTGCCATTATGCTGCCGACACCAAAAGGAAAGGATAACAGCCGTCCACGTGGTTTCATTACTGGCCACCAAAATAAAGTAACAAACCAAAATAAGAAGAAGCTTGGAGTCCGCGTCTATAAAAGAGGGCAGCCCCTCTCGGAAGCAGGCAGGCTGGATCCTTCTCATCCTTCAACGATCCATCTTTCAGCATCTAGTCTTTCTCTCTGTTCCCTCCTCTCTTTCTTTGTAAAATTTTTATGTGTGATTGTAATTACAGCAGACTACCTAGTTTCTGTCCACTAGAATGGAAAGCTTTCTGTAGCTACTGCTTGTGTAGATTGTAAGTATCTTTCATAGTTTCTTTCTTTCTTACAGTTTGTTATGAGTCTGTAATACAGTTTGTTATGAGTCTGTAATTCCTATAATACAGTCTGTTTGTAGTAGTGTATGTTTGCTATGAATGAAATTATGTTTCATAATCCAATTTAGAGCAGTCTTTAGCATAAAAATTTATCAGACTACTTATTCTACTTGGTTATTAGTTGATATAGCTCCGTTTTCATTATTCATTAACGTAATAATATTCTCATATATATATATATATATATATATATATATATATATATATATATATATATCAAACTCAAACCTTAAGAGTTAAAAATAAGGAAGAAATAGTCATCAACGACGTTGAAAAACATATACAAAATTGGAATATTCCCAAAGTACTGATAAAAGATATTTATCAAAAAAGAACATTTAAATTTAAACTAGGATATGCTATAAAAACAGTAGAAGAAAGTCTATCAGTAACACAAAACCAAGAAGACTTCAAATTATTATCAAGAAAAATAATTGAAAAACATAAAGAAAATAATTATAAATATTGACACATTGGATTGATACAAATAGCCATCAAACCGTTAACTCGTTTAGGGTTAAACACCTCAGTGCTCGTATGCCTAAGAGATACGAGACACAATATGTTTTCGGACTTACTCCTCGGCATGGTTGAATCCAGCCTTTGTAGTGGACCCATTTATTTAAACTTTTTTCCAAATTTTTCTGTTTCACTGGCCGACCCTAATATTTTAGATATATTAACTATAAATCTGAAAACCCATGGATTTAATATGACTCATGGTTCTCAAAATTTAGCTATAGTATACGGTATTTATTACAAAGTTATGAATACTCTCTGTCCGAATATTATGCAAACAGATAAGAAGGATCAAACCATATTATTCCAAACTAATATAGAAAAATCAAACACTATTATACCCAAAACGATTGCTTGGTACCTGTGAATAATATTCCAAATCAAATAATAGAACATCAGGAAGGAAATATTGAAATAAAATTTCAACAATCTACAATACAGGATGAATTACAAATCAATAGGAAAAGGATTAAAAAGCCATTAATACCAGCCATTAATACCAGCAAGAAAATCTTGTAATACAACTCCAGACGTTATAATTCTTCCTTCCCCATCAATACCTACAACATCTTCAGATTTCCAACTACAAAGAGTCAAACGAACCGCTGATCACGTAGTCATTCCCACGTATACATCTGAACCTGACATAGCAGATTTTAACATACTCATGTTACAAGTTGAAGAAGACATAAATATTGATGAATATATAGAAGAATACTTAGCTTATAAATTGGCAAAAAAGAAGCAAAAGGTAGATATTGAATATATAAAACAAGATTATCTCGCCCCAGAAAACCAAGGTATTAGAGAATGGTATTTAAAAACATTTCAACCAAGGCTAGTAGAATTATTTCATAAAAAATATAATAAATTCCTGAAGAAGGAAAGAGAAACAAAAGGATTTTTTATATGGTTACAGGAAATTTGTACTCAATACAAGATAAAAATTCCTCAATTCCATACTATTCAAACAATTGAAGAGAAAACTTATATAAGTACAGATGGAACCACGACTTCTAGTACCCATCCTCCTGTCAAAAGTATTATACTCAAAGGTGTCAATACTCCACCAGTAAAAGGTGAACCACCTCAATCCCTATATGAAATTATTGCAACACCTTATAAGGTTGTACATAAGGATATGATAAAAAAGCATGAATTAATACCACATATTATTGAGCAAAACAATTATACCAACCTATACATGCAATCTTTAGGAAAACAAGCAGAAAGAATAGAAAGATTGGTCACTCGTCAACCTAAGGGAGTAACCCCTCTTATTCCTAAAGCTGTTTTATTCAAACCACCTCCAGAACTTAATAAAACCAAACTCCACACAGGCGAAGATAATAAAACACTAATGGATCAATTAATATCTAAATTAGCCCAATTAGATATCAAGGGCATTCCGTCTCCAAAATTAAGTACTCTATACCAATACCCAGTATTTTTGTACCTCTATCTACTATTCCAGAATCTTCAGATAAAGGAAAATTGAAGATTCCTGAGCATGAAACTAATGCTTCAGGAAGAAGAACCAATAATTGATGATACATTCGACAATAGAGAAACTGCATTTATGGATACTTCAACTAATGATTTAAATAGAATAGCATATGGTAAATCATGGAAACCAATAACAACTTTACCATACTATAAGAGACCCACACCTGTTGATGTACAATTAGAAGAAGATGCTATCCAACAGGCTGTTTCCTATTCAGGACGATCAATTGTCAATTGGACAATAGATGGTCTATCAGATCAAAAAATATTAGATGTAATGAGACATATGACTATGTTTGTCTCAGCAAATAAAATGGCTGGCAATCCTGATCAAGAGGTTGCCAAAGCAATAGTAAATGGATTTACTGGCTGGTTAAGAGGCTGGTGGGATTTCTATGTTGATGATGAAACCAAGAATATAATCCTTACCAATACAAGACAATGGACCGCCAGAAATGAACAAAATCAAGAAACAATCTATACTGAAAGTGATGCAGTAAACACCCTGATATATACTATTACGCTCCATTTTGTAGGAAGTACAGCCTTATTAGCAGCAAGATCAAAAGATCTGCTGTCCAATCTCAGGTGTCCTACTCTCTCTCATTATAAGTGGTACAAGGATGTATTCTTTTCAAGATTACTAATACGAGAAGATTGTCAATTAGACCATTGGAAAGAAAATTTATTGCTGGTCTACCATACCTATTTGCAAAAAAATTCAAAGAAAGACTTAGAAAGAAACATAATGGAGTTATCATATATTCTGCTTATACACTTGGAGAACTATCAGTAGAAATATGTGCTGAAGGATTAGCTTTATGTACTGATCTTAAGCTCCAGAGACAACTAGATAAATAACAAATTACCAAGCGTAAAGAACTTGGTGATTTTTGTGAACAATTTGGTTATCATTTAGATAGAAAAAATAATAAACCTGAAAAGGTATATAAGAAAAAGAAAAAATATAAGGAAAAATATAAAAAGGATAAAGTACGTAAACAATATCACAAATCGAAACATAAGAAATTCATAAAAAAGTTTTCTCCCAATAAAAATTAAAAGAAAATACCCGTATGTTATAAATGTGGAAAACTTAGTCATTATAAACATCAACGTAAAGTAAAAAAGAAGATAAATGCTTTACAATTAGATGAGTCAGTAAAATCACAATTATATCAAATTATCAACTATGATTCATCATCCTCAAAGACAGATTCTACTGAATCACTTGTAGGAAATATTCAAGATGAAGATTTCATATGGACAGGGTCATCAGATTCTTCAGATTCTTCTACCAATACAGAATCGTCTCATCCAATGGAAGAATCTACTTGTACTTGTCCTATCCCCTCACACAATCTTCATACTCTAACACAAGAAGATAATTTGATTTTGGATCTCATAGAGAAAATTACAGATCCCGATGAAAAAAGATCTGTTATTACTAAATTCATAAATTTAGCAAAAACAAAAGCAAACACACCTTCTATCAGAAAAACACCAAATGAATATAATTTTGCCTCTATTATGAAAAGAGTTAGTGAACAACACTTCACTAAGCAAAAAGAACCGTCTATCTCAGACCTAAAACAAGAGATAAATGAAGTCAAGAAAGAAGTTCATCAGCTCAAAAATAGAATTAAAATTCTAGAATTACAAAATCACTCCAATCATAATTCTGACACAGATGAAGTAGAATTTAATCACCTCGTAACAACCTACAATCCTTATCCACCTGGAGATACTTCAAAAACGTCAAAAACTAAACCACTTCTATTAAAATTTAGATTAACAGAAGTAGGTTGTTCTGTTATTAAAAGCGGTTTAGTTTTTGACATTTTTGGAGTATCTCCAGGTGGATCAGGACTGTATGCTGTTACGAGATGATTAAATTCTACTTCATCTGTGTCAGAATTATGATTGGAGTGATTTTGTAATTCTAGAATTTTTATTAACATAGAAAGCTGCACAACTCCTTGGTGATAAGCTTGGTCTCATAAATTTTTTATTTTGGAGTTCAGCTATTTCTTTTCGACACATTTCTAATAGAGCTGTATTTATTTAAATTGGTCCTGCTTTTGTAGGGATTTATCTTTCATCAAATCCTGGTTCGTATGGAAGGCTGATACTATGTTTTTTCTTTTCCCAAAAGGCATTGGGATGTTCACTACAGATAGAAGTCTCTATTTGGTGTTGAAGTTGTTGAATCGTTTGTTGGATCAAAGGATTTTGTAATTGTTCGTCAACATGTCTATATTTAATTTCTTGTTTTAAAGTGCAGAGAAAGTGTTCTTTATTGTGTAATTGACTTTTGATACTATTCAGTTCTTTAAGTTTTGGTTTGTGGATAAATTCAAAATGTAATGGAACATTTTGAAAACTTGATGTGAGTCCTGTATGATCTATGGATATATAGATTTCAAACATCAGCTTTAATAGATTCAGGTGCTGATTTAAACTGTAACAATGAAGGATTAGTACGAACAAAATATTTTGATAAAACAACTCAAATCCTAAATACTGCTGATGGAAGCAGACTCTTTATAAACTTTAAATTATCTAATGCTTCAGTATGTAATAATCGTCGGTGTATTCAAACACCTTTTATCATGGTAAAAGGTCTGAGTCAAGCAGTTATTCTTGGAGTCCCTTCCTTAGTTTATTATTATATATATATATATATATATATATATATATATATATATATATATATATATATATATATATATATATATATATATATATATATATATATATATATATTCTATGAGACCCTCTCACACCCATGTGTGTAGGGCCTCAAAGGATCACCATTAAATTTGGTATAGATCTCTAGAAACGTTATCACATGGGTGTGGGAATTGACATTTTTAGAGACCTGTGCCAAATTTAATAGTGATCCTTTCGGGTCCTACACACATGGGTGTGGGAGGGTCTCATAGGATTATTTCTATATATATATATATATATATATATATATATATATATATATATATATATATATATATATATATATATATATATGATGCGGTTTCTATAAGGTTGCAACTTGCAACCGTAAACAATCCAATTAAGGGGAAAATTTTATTATGGCAAGTAATTTTGTTGTAAAAAGTACTTAGTATTATCTTAAAAATCTATTTTCATTCTTAATTAGAAAATTTGAAATTCCAAAAATAGTTAAAATCATGTAGATCTAAAAATATATGAAAATCTTGAAAATGGACGGTCTAGATAATGTGTTGCAAGATGCACTATTTTTGGGACTTAAATTTGTTTTTTCATATTCATGCATCTCGATGTCGAGATAATCGATTAGAGAGTTTTTTCAACATTAAAACAACATTTCGGATAGATTTTTTATGTGCATCTGTGATCCTACATTTTAAGGTTGCAACCTTTTATTGATATATATATATATATATATATATATATATATATATATATATATAGCAATGATCCAATGCAACGGTTGTATCATAGTACAATGCAACGACACTTCTAGAAAACCATGTTTGTGGTATTTGTATGACTCCAAATTTTGAACACACACTCTCTTCATCTCAATAATCAATCCCCAAAGAAAAAAAAACATTCAATTTGAACCCTAGATACGGTCAAAATGAGTTTCCTCCAAAAACGAATGTAGACCATTCATTTTGTGAATTTCAATGTCTTAGCCTTTATAAATTCAAAATCATTTTTTTCCTTTTTTAACGTTGTTCACCTAATTATAATAAAGCCATCCAAAAAATTTGGAAATGAAAAAATCCTTCTAAGGCTTAGATCTAAGCATCTCACCAAAATTAACGGCCTATGTTAATTGGGCAAAAAAATACTTTCTAGGTTGTGTTTTTAATTTTTTTTCTTTTTTTGTGATTGTTCATTAGAAAAAAAAGAGTATATTTCAAAATTTGAATCAAATCATTACCTATATATATATAGGGTGCAGTTGGCATACGGATGCGTCTGTAGCTGTAGAGGTAATGTGCACCTTCAAATTTTATCATGGTATACAATTTTAATGTAAAATGTTATTAGGATTATCTCAAAATCTTTTTTTATATCTAATTATAAATCTTTAAATTTCAAAAATGGTTAAAATCAAGTAGATCTATAAACATATGAAAATCTTGAAAATGGATGGTGTAGATAATTTGTTGTAAAATGCACTATTTCTGATACTTAAAATCTTTTTATTTTTCATGGTCATACAATGATCAATCAAAGGGTTTTTCAACGTTAAAACTACCTTTTCTGATGGATGTTTGAGGTGCATCCGTAGTTCTACATTATAAGGTTGCATCCTTATATAAACGTTTTCCATATAAATATATATATATATATATATATATATAGAGAGAGAGAGAGAGAGAGCAATTGTTTCAGGAGGGTTAGACTGCATTTGTACAATATGCAGTCCAAAGGTATAAAGTTGGTCCATCTAAAAACAATCGTAACTAACGGTTCAAATGTTTTCTTAATATAATTATTATTTTAAGTTTTCAAATTTTTTTTTTTTTCTTTATCTCCATGTTAAAGATTATATAATCTCTTACAATTAGGATCAAATTGTATTTAAAAAATAAATTTATTGTCAAGCCCGCATTTGTACGTGCAGGTTTAGTATATATATATATATATATATATATATATATATATATATATATTGGGCACATGGAGCAGTATGAGCCCAATAGCCTAGATTGAATATGGGTCGATCTGACGATCAAGACTGTATATCGGCAATATAATTTTAATATTTTTTATATAAATCCAAATATCATGAAATTTTGAGAATAAACTACTCCCATCAAGGCGCACATAATAAAAATATTAAAAAAATAATTCACATAAAACACCAAAATACCCCCAAAACTTTTTAGGGGTATTTTTGTCACTTTAATTTATGTGAATTAATTTTTTGATATTTTTATTAGATTCGACCATTCTTGAAGAAAAGACCCTCCAAATTTCATGTAATTTGGATCTGTTGAAAAAAATTAAAATTGAATTACAAAATACAATTGTAATTTGAATCTGTTGAAAAAAACTAAAATTGAATTACAAAATACAATTGTGATCATTGGATTGATCCAGATTCAATCTGGGCTGTTAGGCTTACACTGTTCCATGAGCTCATGGGCTGAAAGGAGCTTTTCCCATATATATATATATATATATATATATATATATATATATATATATATATATATATATATATATATATATATATATATATATATGGGAAAAGTTTATATAGAGTTGAGGCTCTAAATCAAATTTGAGCCTACCTCAAAACGTTCACTAGAAGAGGTTGTTTTGATGCCCAAATATCTTCAAATTGATCATCTCGAAATCAAGATGCATGATCATGAGAAAAAATATGGATTTCAACTTTTGAAAATAGTGTATTTTGTAACGCATTTTTAGACCGTCAATTTTCAAGTTTCCATAGATCTGTTGATCTACACTATTTTTGAAGCTTTAAAATTTATAAATAAATATAAAAATATATTTTAAGGCTACCACAAATATTTCCAATTGTAAAACCACATTTCTCAACACTATTTGAAGGTAGGCTCTGATTTGATTGTTTAGAGCCTAGGCTCTATACAAACCACACCCAACATAAATAAGAATGAAAAAATTAATTATTTATGTATTAAGTTATTATCTATCTTCAAAAAAAATTAAGATCACAATGTGGTCATATTTCAGATATCAAGGATCTAAAATTAAACATTCTTTGAGTCTAGTTATTTTTTTAATTTTAGAAATTAAAAATCCAAAATTTATGTAAAAAACAACGTGGTCATATTTTGCATCTCGAGGATCTAATCCAAAGTTCCGAAATTTATGTAAAAGATTTGGATTTTTCAAAATCCAAAAAAAAAATGTTGTATAATATTGTATAAAATTGGGAAAGTTGTTCCATCATCCACTTTCAATATTTCATGAGAAATGATCCTATAGGACCCTCTCCCACTCATGTGTGTTGGACCCCAAAGGATCAACATTAAATTTGGCACGGATCTATAGAAAAGTCAAGTCTCACACCCATGTGACAACTTTTCTAGAGATCCGTGCAAACTTTAATGGTGATCTTTGGGGTCCTACACATATGGGTGGGGGAGGATCCTATAAGATCATTATTCATATTTCATATATTCAAAATCTGAAACTTTGGGTTTTCAATCCGAAACGAAGAAAAACCTAAATCTCAAATTTCTCGATTTCGAATTCCAAAAAAAATAAATTAATTAAGAGTATGTATAATTTCAAATTTTTTATATCCCAAATATGGGCAACTGAGTTATTTTAAAAATTGCAAAAACGAGTATGCATGCTATAACATATTAAATAATGTAAATAATACAGGATAAACGGGTAATATTATCTTTTTCAAATCTTTATATATGGTGCCACCTACATATAAAGCATATATGACCCTTCGTCTCGCCATCCGATTTGGGTAAACGATCGGTATGGCTTGAGTTACCATCACAAGTTGGCTCTTGAGCATGAGACCTTGATCCATCAAGTCATAGTATTCATTTTTTTATTGTATAAATTATTTCGCAACATAATTTGGGGTATGCACACATCTAATATGAGCATGTGTGATAACAATAACAAAAAAGAAGTTATAACAATGGAAAAGAATACCTTTGAAAGTTGTAGGAGGCTTTTATTTATGGGATTGTCTACAAAGAGACTATTTATCTTCTCTACGTGGAGGTCACAATTATTCTTGTCCTTAAAATTTCAAAATAGGTGGTTGTAAGAGTGTCATTCAATAGACATAAAGTTCCAAAAAAAAAAAGAATTGTCTACAAACTATTTAGTTTTTGTACATAGAGATCAAAATCATTCCTACTCAAAGATATCAAATTGGATGGCTTGAGGTGAGTCAGGAAGTCCGAGAATTTTTTTTAAAACTTTGTGTCTATTCTTGACACCCATAGAACCACCCATTTTAAAAGTCAATGAATAAGAATGATTATAACATCTATGTACAAAAAGATAAATGGTCTCTTTGTAAACAATCCCAAACGAAACAAAAAAAATCTCCAACTTCGTGACGCACCCCAAGCTATCCAATTTGACATATAATGAGTGGAAATGATTGTGACCTCCATGTATAAAAGATAAATGGTCTCTTTGTAGACAATCCCTTTATTTAAGGGATTGTATACATTGATACAATTTACCTTTGATACAAGGAGGTCACAATTATTTACAACCATTCGATGTGAAATCTAATAGCTCGGGTGTGTCACAAAGTTCGAGAAAAATTCTTTTGAACTTTGAGCTTGGTTAATGAAATAAATGCATCCACCCAATTTCACATCCAATGGTCAAGATTTATTGTGACCACCTTGTGCCAAAGGTAAATGGTCTCATTATATACTTTCCCTTTATTTATTGGGTGCGGTTTGCATAGAGCCAATGCCCTAAACAATCAAAATAAAGAACACCTTCAAATGGAATTAAGAAATGTTGTTTCAATACTGGAAATCATTGTGATGCCTTAAAATATATTCTCATCACTAATTATAAAATTTCAATACTAAAAAATAGTATAAATTGAGCTGAAATTTGAAAACTTGAAAAACTTGAAAATTGACCGGCCAAATGTAATACAAGATATACTATTTTCAAAACTTGAAATTCTTTTTTTTTCATGTCCATGCATCTTGATGTCGAGACGATCAATTTGAGGATATTTGGGTATCAAAACAACCTCTTCTAGTGAAGTTTTTGAGGTGGGCTCTAATTTGATTGTTTAGAGGCTCGGCTCTATATGAACTCTTTTTTTTTATTTAGTTTTATAAGAAATATTTTTTATTATTTTTCTAGGTGCACTCCAATAAGTTGGGGGATACCCCAAATTACACTAAAAATATTATATGAGAAATTAGAAATCAAAACTCTATTGTCAATTTTTTTATTGATCACCTGGATGAAATCTATATGTTTTTGTATAAATTTGGGTTGCAACACGCCCCTATTTTTCAAAAGGAAAATTGTTTCATGCCGACCAGACCGCATTTCTACATATACAGTCCAGAAAGTGTAAAGCATCTATCTTAAAGATGGATACAAGTAGGTGTTTCATCTAAAAACAATGGAAACTAACTGTCCAAATGTTTTCTTACTAGAATTAATATTTTTAGCTTTTAAAATTTATTTATTTTTCACATTCATGATCTCCATTTTAGATGTTACATGTCCTTAAAAATTAAGTCTTAAAATTCATCTCAAAATAGATTTATTAAGAAGCCCACATTTCTACATATGCGGGCTTGGCCGCATAGAAACCGGGTCCTTCTCAAAAGGGATTGTACACAAGTTATTAGGCTTATTTTTGCTAACACAAACATACACACATGGAAGGGATACTTGTTACATACTCCCCAAGTTCCACAAGGGGTTGTCTTAAGAGACCAAATGAACTTCTTAACAAAATAAAGATCTTGAAATGATCTGATTTGACGATGGATCTAACTGATTTGTTGGCATTTGTTGTATTTTCTCCCTCTTCAAAAAATATATTTCATATTGAGTATGGATTGTATAAGCTTGCAACCTTAAACAATTGAATTAAGGCGCACCTCTGAATTTTATCATAAATGTAATGTTAATATAAAAAAATCTTTGAATGGCTTCAAAATCTATTTTTATTTTTAATTATAAAATTTTAAACTTCAAAAATGGTTCAAATGAACGATCTAAATTTTTTTTTTTCTTTTTATATTCATGCATCAATACAGGGTTTTCCAACATCCAAACAATCTTCTATGATGGAGTTTGTGGTGCACCTTTAATTCTACATTTTTAAATATCCAACCTTATATAAACTTTTTCCTTTTATATTTTCTTTCAAACCTTTTTTTTTTTTTAAAGCATGTTTGCCAGGGTCATGAGGATGTACATGCAGGGAAAATGGGGTTTAAAGATACCCCTCGGCCTGTCATGGGTTTTCTTCGCCATATGAAGGGTGGCGTTAATGCCATACGTACCCTTACCCACGTGCAAACATACACGCCGGGAGAGAGTATAAGAGTAACAACTACTAAGGGGCCCTTTGGATATTTTGAAATGTATATTTCGAAATGTTTTTCCGGAGAGATGGCTCAAATCTGGCGTTTAGAACTTTGGATCGAAATTTTGCAACAAAAGTATTTCCCAAATGAAGGGGGGGAGAGAGATTAACAACTATTAAATGTATTTCAATATACTATATCACCAAATGAAGAGTTCATCTAACATCCCATAAAAGTCTTCAATCGATACTAAGGGTGGCAATGGACCCGGATCTGACATAGGACCGGTATATCCGACACGAATCCAGGTATGGATCTAATGTTTGGACCCAGCAGGTCGGGTCTGGGTCCAAAACCTGGACCCTAAACTCTATTCGGGTTAGGTTCTGATTGGACTTGGTCTGTATCTATAAACTATTGGAGATAAAATACTTCAAGCCCTATTCGTTTTGGTGTATCAAGGATCATATACAATAAGAACTTGTGGTCATCTTTAGCTATTAAACGACAAATCAGACGGCTTGAAATCTAACGGGGGGTGCTTGTGACCTTGTTGCTAATAATATGGGTATATGGTAAAAAAAATGGCAAAAAAAAAAAAAAAATGCTCATAGTGAGGGTGGCAATGGACCCGACCAGACACAGATCCCGACAAGTACACGTATAGGTCCAACTTTTGGACCCGACGGGTCATGTTTGGGTCCAAAACCTTGACCCAAATGCTATTCGGGTCTGGGTCCGAGTCCAACCGGACCCAAACCCCAACCCTAACCAATATATTCCCAAATAAAAACCTTCCTTTTTAAACAAAGAGAAAAGGTAAAAGTTCAAACATAAAACTTTCTTCCCAAACAAAGAGCAATACGCCTAAATAAAATATTAAAAAATAATTATCAAAAAATAAAATGACAAAAATACCCATGAATAGTGATAGGGGTAATTTGGTTATTTTTATTATTTGAATTATTATTTTTATTTTATTTAGGCTTGTCACACACAAAATTTCAGATTAATCATATTTTTTAAATAATAATATTAGAATTCAAATGCTATCAAATTATCGTGATTGTTTAATAGACTTTAAATTATGATAACATATGAGTGAATACTATAGAACTTCATTCATGACTGTTTTGAACTTCACTCATGGATTGTATACAATGGGACCATTTATCTATGGTACAAGGATGTCACAATTACTTACAACCATCCGATGTGAAATCAGATAGCTCGAGTGTGTCACAATGTTTGAGAAAATTTCTTTTGAACTTCGAGATCGATCAATGGAATAATTGCAACCACCCAATTTCACATCCAATTACCAATATTAATTTTGATCAATTTGTATCAAAGACAAATGATCTCATTGTGTGTGTATATATATATATATATATATATATGTGTGTGTGTGTGTGTGTGTGTGTGTGTGTGTGTGTGTGTGGGAATCACATGTAATAATAACTTCATGTTACCGTATCATTGTAACATAATGAAACTACACTTTTAGAAAACTATGTTAGTGCCATTTTTATGGTCCCAAATTTTTTACCCGCCCTCTCATCATTCCAATATTCAATACCAAACAAAAAAAATTTGCACCCAAGATATCATCAAAATGAGTGCCCTTTAAGAATGAATCTCGACCATCCATTTGATGAGTTTCATGATCTAGACCTACAAATTCAAAATCATTTTTTTCTTTTTTAGCATTGTTTGTCTAATGATAATCCATCTAATAATTTGCAAAAGGAAAAAAAAATCATTGCATATCCTAAATCTAAGCATCTCACTAAAATGGCAGACTATATTAATTGGGCTCAAAAAGGACTTTTTTGGGTGTGTTTTCACATTTTTCTTTGCTATAGTAGTTCATTAAAATGAAAAGAGTATAGAGTCAAACAAATTTCCCTAACTTATTTTTTAAGGATTCTTGCCTTGTATTACAATAGAATTGTTGCATGAAGTCACTCCCTGCTATTTACCATAAATACAAGGAAGTTAAAATCACTCCTAGCCATGGATGTCAAATTGAAAGGCATGGGGATTATCACGAAGTTTGAGATTTTGTTTTGAACTTTGAGTCTTGAAAATGACATATGTAGAACCACCCAATTTAAAATCTGATGGACTAGGGTGATTGTGACCTCTTTATACTGAAAATAAATGGTCATTTTTTACATATTTTCATCTGTATATATAGGAAAAATATACAGTGAGACCATTTATATTTGGTATATGGAGGTCACAATTAATTTTAACCATTAGATGTGAAATTAGGCAGCGGCATTTACTCTATTAACTAGGTTCAAAGTTCAAAAGAAAATTTATCGAATTTTGTGACACACCAGCCATCATATTTCACATCTAATGGTTATAAATAATTATGTTCTCCTTGTACCAAAGGTAAATAGTCTTTTATATAATATAATAAAAATATTTAAAAATTAATTCTAAAAAAATAAATTGACCAAAATACCCCAAAAAAATTTAAAAGGTATTTTGGTCAATTTATATTTTACGAATTATATTTTATATATTTTTATTACGTGTGCCTTGATAAGTAGAATGTAAGCTTAAAATTTCAAGTGATTTGGTTTTGTATTACAAAAATAAAAATTCAAATATAAAATGAGGTCGTGATCATTAGATGTACCCAAATTCAATTTGGGCCATTGGCTGATACTATAGTTGTTAGCCCATGGGCTGACAAGATATTATATATATATATATATATATATATATATATATATATATATTCTCAATGGTTGGTAAGCCTCCTACTGCCAAGAGAACTCTTGAAGCATCGCTACATGGCCAACAACCCTTTTAATGAGGCCTTGGAAGGAGAAGGAAGGCTGGAATGTCAACATATGTCTATTATCTAATTCACCTGATCCGATAGCACCCATTTTGGAGTTTAAGATAATCGCTTTTGAGGTTTTGTATCATCTCGGTGCGGCCTCACACTAAGGACTTATAGGTCATATGCAACTCATGA
The DNA here is from genome assembly GCF_054954075.1 of Amborella trichopoda. NCBI lineage: Eukaryota > Viridiplantae > Streptophyta > Magnoliopsida > Amborellales > Amborellaceae > Amborella > Amborella trichopoda. Next base: position 14,243,021 of record NC_142339.1, read on the forward strand.
TAATGGCTTTGAGTTGGCTTACACAGCCATCTCATGAGCCTGGGTCTTCAAATGGCTTGGCCTTGACCTTTCATGCCCTTGTGGCCGAATAAATTGTAGACCTCTGAGGCATTAAACTATGAACCTTATGAGTTCAAATGGGCTTGGTCAGCACGCATTCAAATAAGGCCTACATCCTAGGCAGGCCATGAAGCCGCACCATGCCAAAACTAGGGGCAGGCAAGGAATGCCCTCAGCCATGACCTCTTTATTCGGCATTCTCAATGGAAAAGGTTCTCAAAAACGAAGGTGATAAAAAAGAATGTAATTGCACAGTAGCAAACTGTGTTCCTATCGAGTCGTAAACTGTGTTCCTATCCAGTAAGGAAAGGTTCTCGTTTCGGATCCAAGAGACTAATATTTGCATCCCAAAAGAGGCTAACCTCTGTTAGGTTGGCTTTTTATTTTTTTGGGGGTAATCATTGGGGATTACAAGTCCCTATCCATTTTGGAAAGATTTTTTTTTAAAATGTTAGTGAGAATGGAGGCCGTGACATTCAATTGGAGCTTGGGTGACAGAACCACCACAACCCCAACCCCATTATCAAGTTGGCTTGTAGCTCTTCGTTGTGAACCCTTAAAAGTTCAATAAACTACCCAAGGAAGGCTACTTACATGTGCTAAGTTGGCTATTTACATGTACTAATGCTTAGGGGCTTCCTAAAAATCACCTTGTGTGCTCAGTGAGGGATATTAATTTCCCTTGAATGATAATAATAGTTGTTGGAAATGATTTCGAAACCAAATTTTTTTGGGAATCGGAATTGCAAAATCGCGGGTGGCTAGAAGATTTATGTTGTCATAATCGATGTCTATACAAGAAGAGTCGTTGGAAACTAGATCCTTATTTTACAAAAATTGAGATTCAACCAAAATAGATTTAAGGTCCCTACATAGATGGAATAAAGATTTCTAGTTCGATAGAACCGAGTTTCCAACCTATTTGATTTCTAGCTCTATAGAATCGAGTTTGCAACCTATTTAATATCGACCAATATAGAATCCAGATTCCTTTATGTATAGAATTGAGATACCAACATCATGATATTCGAGAGGGAACTGAGAGGAAAACAATACATACTTCAACATCATATATTAACCGACATGTCATACATACACGTTTATATTATTTACAACATCTTGGAGTTACAATCTCTCCATTGGATCAATACAGTACATATTTAAAGAATTAAAGAGAGAACATGGACTACCAGCTAGGTTTCTATCGGTCAATTTATGCCAAAAAAATATGACTACAGCTTGTAGTTTGAGATTAGGTATCTACCTCGAGTAGTTTGATGCCATGAAAACTTCTAAAAATGACTTCTCAAAAAACAAAAAACATGGTCAGAAGTAGTAGAATTCCAAAAATGTGAGAAGCAATTTCAAAAAGCATAGAATAGAAATTCATCAATTGCATAATCAATAATCAATAAATATGGAAAACAAGATTTTATAAGCACTAAAATCCAGATTCCTAAAATAAAGAATTGAGGTTCTAGACTTCGCAGAAATAGAATACCTGAAGATTCCTAGTCGAAATAGCGAAATCAGTATTATGAATCGGAATCGCAACCTTCGATGAGATATTTTGAGAAGTTTTGGAGAAGGAAGACTATAAAGATGAGTGCCCTCCATACTATGCCTTTAACACCATGAAAAACTAGTGAATAGAATGGTTGGGCATTTGATACAAGCTCTCATTCATACGTAAACACGACAAATCCTTTTGAATTTCGAATATGAATCTGGTGATACTTTATTTTCCTTTCAAGTCAGACAACCATAATCCTCGAACCAAAACATACATAAAGTACAATACTGCATTTGCGCCTTCGCCATCCTATAAACTAGATGGGTATGCAAGAAAGTTGAACCTACACGAACAGGACATACCACATGGTATGCCCACTTACTCCCAACTATGGTACATTTTGTTGAATGGTGATGACCCAATTGACTATGGTTTTGAATAGTTCATTTGATTAAAGTACATTTTCCTGGAAATATAAATAGAACAATTTCTCATAACCTGTATATCAGCATATTTCACACTACATGTTATGGGCTTCAGACACAGCAGTCCTGAGAAATAGATAACGGTGGCAGCATATATAAACCACATCTGTTGTGTCAGTCATACTACACCGCACGAATGTGTATTGGTACTGTCGGATAAAAAGCCTTGTCAGGTCACATGCTTAATAGCTTTCATCTACACTGAGTTAGGGTTCAAAGTCACTGATGTCGCTTAAATGAGCAGTTTCAGCTCGTGCTTCCTCCAGCAGGCACATAAGATCTCTTACTAGAGGGGTAGTTGCACCTCGGGTAACCTTTGTTAAGGACTTCACTGCATTCAGAGTCTTACCTAAAAACCTTTACATGATGAAACGTATCAGGAAGAAATAAAGGATGTTTCTGTGACCTTATAAAGAAATGTAACTAGTCATATAAACTAGCTGTAATCAGCATTTTCATAAACTTTTAGCACAATTTTTTTTTTTTTTTGAAAGGTAGCTTTTTGCACAATATTTGCAAAAAAAAATTAGAGTTGGTGATATATTGACTCATTTTGATGATTCACAAAACATGCATTCTGCTTCAACTCTGTTTGTCATGATATTAGATGACTAGGAACCCAAAAAGTGTATATTTTACAACCCAAAAATAGCAAGTTCATTTGACAGATTCATAGGACAGTTTGTTCCTTCCTTTTCTTACAGATAAAAGAGACGTACACTAATCACCATTTTCCCAAACTTACTAAATGGGAAATAATTTCTCAACTTTCCAAATCAAGCTTCTTGATTCTGAAAAGGATTACTATACTAATCCTGAACTTTTTGAGGAATCCTTAATCAGTGGTTGTGAATGACTAATTTTGTTTCAATCTTTTCGAGTAAGCTTCCGTAAGAGCAAGTCAGAAATAACAAATGGCCTTCATATGGGCCTAATGTACCATAGATCACATGGAAATGGGAAATACTATGCGTATTCCAGTTCACCTGGAAATGAGACATAAGACGCTCGCATGCGTGCAAATGCACACATGAAAATGTCTATCAGAGCTCATCATATATATTACATGGAAATAGAAAACTCACCATTTAAAAATGGGAGACATCCGTGAAAATGTTCATCAGACAAAATACTGCATATAATATCTACCATCCGTAACCAATGATGGATGGTGAAGATTAACTGCTCTTCCTCTTGAACAGAATCACATACTTGTGTGGAAGCACCAATCATCTCCACTTACCATTGTTTACAGACTTTGAGAATTATATATACCATTTTGATTGTTTACAGACTCTGAGAATTATATCTACTATTTCCATTGTTTACAGACTCTCAGAATTATACGTACCATACTAGTAACATACTACAAGCATTACATGTACGCCCAAATTTTTAAGTGGACCAACTTAAAATCAAATAAAATTAGTCTTAATTGAGTTATTTTAGGAATTAAAACAGTGCTTCCCATAGGGGAAGTGTCACAATTTGGTAAACGATTGACCATACTACTAGCCATAGCATTTCCCATAGGGGAAGTGTCACAATTTGGAAAACGATTGACCATACCAGCCATAGTTATCAGATCGAGCAGTCCACCGAATTGGTCAGGGCTATAGTCCAAATCAAAACCGATTTGACTGCTGATTGGACCGTTTGGGCCAGATTTTAGAAAAGCAGAAGAAGCTTAAGAACCATCATCATCATCATCATCAAAGCCTTATCCGAATCATTTGGCGTCGGCTATACGAATCTTGTTATGCCATTCGACTCTATCAAAGGCCATACCCTCAATATGACTATAAATGCCCATATTCTCACCACTTCCATCCATGTCCTTTTGGGCCTTTCCCTTACCCTTTTAGAGTGTTCCACATGAACAAAATCACACCTCCTAATCGATGTTGGATTGGGTATCCGATGCACATGCCCAGTCCACCTAAGTCTACTTTCCCTAATCTTGTTGCCTATTGGAGCCACCCCTAAGTTCTCTCAAATATATTCATTCCGAACTCTATTCTTTCTTATCTTGCCACTCATCCATCTCAACATTCTCATCTCGGCATAAGAAAATTAAGATTATTAGTTCAAAAATATGAAATATATCAAAAAACATTTATCAACTTTATTTAGGAAATCAAATCAATCAAAACCCAAAAGGTTTTTGTGTTAGCCATGATCTGTCAAGGCACTGATCAGTGATCCGACTGGTTAGACCAGGTGATTTGGCCCGGTCTTGATAACTTTGCTACCAGCACACATGTATAGACAAATGCACAAAGAAGTTCTTGACCACCTTAAAGTCCAGCAACATAAATTTTCAGGCCTCTTTTGATATACCTAATGAACACACATTTACATTTCATTTTGTTATTTTACCCAAATTGGGAGGTGTCTCGAAATAGAGAAGTATTGATAAATCTGGGCATTTTGGGTTGTTTAAAAAAAATGGAGATTTGGTTGAGTTGAGCTTGGATGCTTTTCATGAATTTCTGCCTTTTTTAGGCTCAAAAGTGTTAGTTCCAAACAAAATTAGCAATGTAGACTCAGCCAGATGGACTGACTACGAAAAACTAACCATTCAAGTTTCCCACATGTATAATATTGCAGTCCTAAAAGAGGATGGAATCCTGGATATGCCCCTACAATCAAACAAAACAAGGAAATTAGCAATTAAAAAGATAGCATTACTTATGCAACAAACTTTTAAGCAAGACTATACATAAACCCACAAAGAAGCATAATGAGTTTTTGAAAGGGGTTAGTGTCTACCCCTATTTATTTAGTAATTGCATCCAACCATGCAATTCACACTATAATTTTTACAGCAGAAGTATTAACATGATGGGTAATGATTCAGTTACTAAGAAAGGGGGAGTAAACTACAGCCCCCTTTTCCAAAGGTAAGCCTTTTTATGTGGGTTCAATTCTCAGCCATCCAATCCGAATGAATGGTCAGAAGAGCATCAGCCATAATGTCAGAAGTTTTCTTTGATTGTTTAATCATGATCAGATGGCTCAGAGTATTTGGATTTTTAATCTTTTTTATATTATCATTTTAAGATAAAATTTGCAGCATTCCCCTCCTCACTGGGGAGCACGTAATAACAATAATATAAAAATATTTCGATAATAAAAAATGACCAAAATGCCCCAATAAGTTACAGGCATTGTTTATAGTCGAAAATTTTTTCTCATTTTATTTCGTGTGCCCTAGTGAGAAGGAGAAACTCCACAATATTATCTCAAAATGATTTGCAAGAAAAAAGACAAAACAAAAAACCCTAAAACTAGCCACATTAGGTGTGATGTTGTGAAGCTATCCCACCGGTCAATTTGAATTGGATGGCTAAGAATAGAAGTCACTTATGTTTTTATATGTGGGTGGTGCCACATAAACAGGTACCCCTTTCCTAAAAGTACGGAATGGAATCGTTCTTGTTAGGATATAATAGAGCAAGCCCAATCCATTCCACGAAATCACCATGCAGTCTTTGTCAAACTCATAAGAAACAATATTCATAGGAAATTTCATAGCTTCACATACTTTGGTAAACAAGAATAGTTAATTGGCAATATCTTAATGCTTCTTCGCAGTCCTTTAGCTCCATCAGTATCTGTAGGCATATCAAAATTAACGTAAGTTATTAAGTCTAACAAGAAAATAAAAGGTTACGTCACACTAACAAGAATGAGAATAATACAAAAAATGATAAATCAATGAGTAATTAAAATGAGTTTTAAGAATTAATAAAAATGAGTATTTATAAAAATAAGTTCTTTCTCTTTGATAACTAAGTACTGATTCAAGAATCAAGAATGACAATAAAATAAATCAAACAAGGGAGTAATGACTAGCTTCTCTTTCGCTTATAGGTACAAGAAATCAATATATTTTTATGTTGTAGCTGTTAGATGGATATTGACCATGTTTTTATGAATGAAGCTAAGCCATTGCCATTTGGAACTATGCTTAATTCATAGTTAAATTATATTAACAACTTAATAACTGATGAAAAGATATAAAAGGAATAACCAATAAAGGACTGGTACCATTACAAGGGTCTCCCGAGTTCGCATCAAACCAATTGAGAGTGGATGGTATAGTTCCATTTGTTGTTGATCAATGATCCTATACAAATTGCAAGCTTCAGAATACTCTGATTTGGTCAAGGGGTCAACATTCCAGTGCATGATATTGGCTTTCATTCTCATCACTTGATTCTCATCACTCAAAGTTCTAGACACAATGACTTTTATCCAGTGAAACACTGTATGTGTGTGCATCTGTATGTATATATATATATAGCAGGAGGATATACTTATCAAATACAATAACAAATAATTTTATCAATTGGAAGATCGCAACAGATAGTTCAGCGTAAAAAGAATATAGGAAGTTATAGTAGTATCTTATATTAATGAGATTAATAAATCTATTAACTTTCAAAAAGGATACTTCCAGAGGAGACGAATTGAGAAGCATAATCTAGTTTCTCTTCCACTTCTTCCTTCCTCTTTCTTGTCTTGCACTCATTCCTAAGAAGTCCACAACGTTGACAAGTAAAATTCTTATCATCTGCACTGGATCATAACATAACCAGGAAAAGTTCTAGATGTCAACCATGGGAAAAAAAGCTTAGCCATATTTAATGAAGCTGCTTAGCATTTTAATAAGTCATTTTTATTACCTGCCAGGATTTGGTAGCAGAAAACCATCACACTGGTCATTTATGAAACTAAAACCTTCCAAAAGGGCACTCTCTTTCAAGTTATCATCAGAGCTCTTCAATTATTGAAGCCACAAGTCATTTGCATCCATCCATAAATCAGGGAAATTGTTAGGACAGCGCATTGTACAGTTCATCTTGACAATGGATGGTTGAGGTTACATCCATACAACTTCAATCAAGAGAAAGAAATTAAGACTACATTAAAACTTCTATCATTTTAGATATGTGTCGATGCAGTCCTGCTAATGTCAACTCTAGCACATGATTTTTTTATTTTATTTTTTTACCATTCACGAGTACTGTTCAAGGGTATTGTTCATAAATTAGTGTTCATAGGGGTATTTTTGAAATTTTAAATATTGTTTAGGGGTGCTATGGAGTTTTTGAGAATTGTTTGGAATTTCTTAATTAGTAAGAGTAGTTTGGTGTTTTATTATAACTTAGGGTTTAAAAGAGTAGCTATTTAAAACTTTGTAAAGAGGTTAGCAAGTAGTTGCTGATGTTATCATTGTAGAGAGATTTTTTTGCATTGAAGCGTTTTTGAGCTTTGCTTTTATTGAATCTATTGAATTTCAAGTCCTATTTTCTCTTCGATCTTGTCCATCCGCACTTTGTGCTTCATCAATTCAGAGCCAATGGGTTTTCTTCACACACTAAGTGATGTAGGAAGACACAAAGAAACATAGAAAAATCAGCAAGAAGCACCTTGACACAAGCAATTTTGGAGAAAACCTAAGGCTTTCTCCCACTTAAGGCTCAAGCCTTAGGCTTCTTTTACAAGACAAAATCTTTCTTTTCTTAAAGAGGAATACATGAATAACTCTCCAGCCCATCAATGCCCTAATTTATATTGAAAATTTATTGTTTTGAACAATGTTTGTTTATACAATTAACTTTTGACCAAAAGGTCCTAACTTAAGTATAAATTTCATAACGATAGTTTTACCCCTGTGAACAGTACCCATGAACAGTATTCATGAATAAACTTTTCTCATGAAATAAATAAAAAAATTATAAAAACCCTAGAACCCCTAAAAAAACTAAAAATCCTAAAAATAAGCCCTAAAAGCAAACTATAATATACATTCTTTAAAGTTGAACAAAAATAAAGAATAAGAATATTTTTCCCTCCTCTATCATTCTCCTTTGGTTGGAGAAAATGCGTCCTCGAGTTTTGAAGTGCGCCAAAATGAAATTAACGTTAACTCGACAACATTCTTCAACTTGAATATTGTAAACATGAACCGGGATCTTACGGGTTACAACACTGATAAAAATACGAAGATTATGCATTGAAACTAAGAAACCCTCGAGGAAAGGTCACTGTATGTCGATAGAATAGTTTTAATCACATAAACTTGTTGAAATTGCATCACTTCAGCCATGTAACCCTGCTGAATTTGCTCAGGCTCAGCTCTAGGACATACCACGAGTGCATCTTTGATATCAGCGATTAAACCAACAACTTCACCCTCTTTCAAAATATCTTCACCATCATCGTGATCCTTATCATAGATCGAATCTCCTAAACGATCTTGTTGTTCATCTGAGTATATATGGAAGATTGGTGGTGAATCCCAGTCTATAACTTACTGATTTTTTATGCAATCTGTGTCAAAAATAAATATCATCCTATAAATTGAAAATCCTAGAGTGATGAACCGTCTACGTATCTAGTCGTTGTCCTCATCACTCGACTCCACACGCGGAGAGCAAAAGTGAAAAGGCTTGTACTCGAGATCCTCTTGGGCTAAAAGATCATCGTTTTGCCCCTTATTGAGGCTCACGAACTACCACACTAGCTGCTGTACTTACTTCTCAAGTTCCTCAATTCTGTCAGCTATGGGATCACAGAGTGGATCTACGAAAATCCTCGTTTTAAGACCCCTTTTTGCGGCCATGAGTTTGCCAAAATCACAAATCCTAGGCAAATAATCAACAAAAATTGCTGAAATCCACAAGATCTATGTTGTTTTGGGAAAACCTTAGCCAAAATCAACAAACCCTAGACCCCATTATAACTTTCCCTCTTTGTTGTTGACCTAGGGCACCAAAGAAAGTGGTTCTATAGTAACTCTATATGTCTATTGCTACGGTAACTTCCATACTTACTATAATAACTTCTATGAAGATCATGGGCTCTGATACTTGATGTAGAAAAACTTGAAGAAACACAGAAAAATCAGCAAGAAGTACCTTGACACCAGCAATTTTAGATAAACATGACTCTCCGGCCCATCCATGCCCTTATTTATATTGAAAAATTATTATTTTGGACAATATTTATCCATACAATTAGCTATTGACCAAAAGGTCCTAACTTAAGTATAAATTTCATAATGACAGTTTTATTCCTGTGAATAGTACTCCTGAATAGTACTTGTGAATAGTAATAATGAAATAAATAAACAAACTATAAAAACCCTAGAATCCCTAAAAACAACTAAAAACCCTAGAAATAAGCCCTAAAAACAAACTATAACATACATCCTTTAAATTTGAACAAAATTAAAAAATAAGAACATTTTTTCCCTCCATCACCATGGCATTCAGTTTCTTTGGAAACACGAGGATGGCTGCAAAAGAGTTGCGAGGAAGTGACCATGTTAGAGGATGTCGCGGTCGAGACACAGGAGTTAGAACCATGATGGCAGCTTTGGAGGTTAATCTTCAGAGATTTGACATAGTGGCTTCCGAGGTGCGCCAGTTCAGAGACATCACCTAGAACTGTGCCAACAAAGAGGTGAGCAAAGGTGATCACTTGCATCCCCAATGTTTAAGATGTAGACCAAATCTGAATTCAGAGGATGCTTCAGACAGAGATAGTTTGGGATCATATAGGTTACTGGCAAGACACCCTATACCATTTGAGGATCGGTAGGTTCAAGCACATGAAAGCTCTGAACAAAGTATTAGGGTTGATGTTCCTAATTTTAGTGGGAGATTACAGTCAAATGACTTCCTTGACTGGCTTGAAGGTGTCAAAACAAATTTTTCCAATAGAATGATATGGCAGAGCATAAAAAGATTATTGGTACTAGGTTAAAAGGTCATGCTTTGTTGTGATGGCATCAAATATAAGTTAATCACACAAGAAAAGAAAAGTAAAAGGCCCTGAAGTAGGGAGAAGTTGAAAAGGCATTTAAAGGGAAAATTTCTTCCACAATTTTATGCAAGATCTTTACCAACACTCCATCGATTAAAATATGATTTATTGGTACTAGGTTCAAAGGTCATGCTTTGTCGTCATGCCATCAAATACAAGTTGATCACACAAGAAAAGGAAAGTAAAAGGCCCTGAAGTATGGAGACGATGAAAAGGCATTTGAAAGGAAAATTTCTTCCAAAAATTTTATGCAAGATCTTTACCAACACTCCATCGATTACGGCGGAAAGATGTTGCAATACAGGATTATATGGAAGCGTTCTATCAGTTATTGAATCGGAATGATATTCGAGAGACGACTAACAAGCTGATTGCAAGATATACCTGTGGGCTACGTGTTGCAATATAAGAGGAGTTGTCCCTGCATCAGATTTTTATTTTGGATCAAGCTTATTAACCCGCTTTGAAGACTGAGACCAAGATAACAGATCTGGGCCCAAGTGCATGTAAATAAGCAACTAGCCACAACAAAGTCCAAAGAGGTATTGAGGTCAAGGCGTAACCAGTCCCATGGTGTGGAACGGGGTCCATTTAAGGACCAAACCGACCAATGCAGGACTAGTACAACAGTCCCCAAACAACGGTAAATCAGGAACATGGTTCAAGTGTGGTGAGCCGAGACATAGGTCTTATGATTGCCGAAACGCCAAGCTGGCATCCACTTGCAAGGGAAATCTACGGAAAGTAATGGGGAGAAAAACGTGCACACCGATGAAGGGAGCGATGCTGATATCGAGGGAGGTGAAGAAAACACATACCCCAATGACAGCATGCTCTTAGTGATTCAACCTACACTAGCTACACCCAAGGTTGTTCACAAGCCATGGCTGAGCCTAATATTTATCGCACAAGATGCACATAGCATATGCCAAAACACTAGGGGCGTTATGCAGGCACCCAATCTATATTTCAAAGACGTTTGGCTTCATGATGTTCCAAAAACTGCACGTTTTATAAGCCACTTATGGAGGACAAAACTGTAGTTCAGCAGTGTATACCATCCTCAAATAGATGGTCAATAGAGGGAATTAACAGGAGTTTGGGCAATCTTTTGCGCTGTTTCACAAAGAGAACGACCACAACATAGGGATTTGTTCTTCTCATGCTCAGTTTGTGTATAACAATGCTAAAAATAGAACCACGAGGAGATCACCTTTTGAAGTAGTTTACGGCAGGAACACAAAAAAGTATGAGATCTGGTGAATTTGCCTGATATGGAGCGAGTTAGCAATTATGCAGAGGCTTAAGAGGAACACAATGCATTACAAATAGTGATTGCCATAGGCACTGAAAAGAGTTTAATGAGATGATTTAGTTATGGACTACCTACGAAAGGGGGGATTTCCTCAGAGACAGTACCATAAGCTGAAGATTAGGTGCATTGGACCTTGTCGCGTCCTTAAGAGATTGGAAGAGAATGCATACAAACCAGAGCTTTTAGCAGGTTATAATATTTTGCCAATTTTTAACATTGCACATCTATTTGATTATCATGGTGGGCACAACAAAGCGATAGAGACTGATGGGTAAGACCAGTTGCCAGAATTCAAGGCCAAGGTGTTTGATTATGTGCTTGACACAAGTATATTACCACGAGGCATGGATCATTTACGCAGTATCTTGTGCACTGGAAAGATAAATCTGCCCTAGATCATCCATGGATTTCATAGATGGAGTTTCAAAGGGTAAATCCTGACAGGTGGACAGAATATATCACCAGAACTCGAGGGCAAGTTCTTCTAACCAACGGGATTGATGCGGTCCTATTGATGACATCTCCAACACATAATTTTTATTTTATTTATTTTCACTATTCATTAGTACTTCAAAGGTACTGTTCACGCATTTTGTTCATGGATACTATTCACAGGGGCATTTCTGAAATTTTTTATATTGTTTAAGGATGATATGGAGTTTTTGAGAATTGTTTGGAATTTATTAATTAGTCGGGATAGTTTGGGATTTTATTGTAATTTAGGGTCCAAAAGAGTAGCTATTTAAAACTTTGTTAAGAGATTACAGAGTAGTTTAGCTGATTTTAATACTTTAGAGAGACTTCTTTCCATTGAAGCCTGAAGCCTCTTGAGCTTCATTTTAATTGAATTTATTGAATTTCCAGCCCTATTTTCCCTTTGATCTTGTCTATCCACCCTCTATGCTGCATCATGTATCAGAATGGAAATGCAGCCCCAGATCTCAAAACAAACTCAGTTATAAAATTCAGAAACACATTAAAGTCCCCTATTTATTTTGAGAGAGAAATATATGTTACATGTGAATAACGATTGTAAAACTCAAGGAAAGATAATGGTTAAGACTAATAATCTACATTATTTATTTAAATCGTTTTGTAGTCGCTACAAATAGCCCTTCTATACTTCCTTTATTGTGCCTGAGAGTTGCCCTAAGGGAATTCATCACATTGCCATGTACTACCAGTGGTAAATTACTCACATTATTGATACTTTATATTGGGCTTACCCACTCTTAATAGGGAAACCATATTATTTCATAATTAACAGAGCATCAAATTTGTGTCGTATAGTAATTGTTCTTGTACACTAAACACGTTTGTAGAGTTTGCACTAAAGATTAAAAAAACGGCGAGTCGACCAGGAATCGTCCCGGTCGACTCGGTAATCGGACATCCCGTGCCGATTCCTATGAAATACTGGAAACCAGATGATTCTATAGTTGAAACGGCGATTTTCAGAAAAAATCGACGGCTCGCTACAGTGAATCGGCGAGTCGCTATAGTGAATCGCCCTTGTGACACCATGATTGCCTTGATTTACGCAATAACTTTTATTTTTTTTTTATTTTTCGGGTTTTCTATTAAAAAGGTAAATTACATGGCCCCACCATTGCTTACATCATCGTGTTCCATACATGGCCCCACTTACACGTGGACCTTTTCACATCATCAACTGGCATAATTCATTGGGTTGCTTCTTTTAAAGGGTCTCCTCATCCCACATCTTTTCGATGTGGGACAATTCTTATATATACACCTTTATCTTTTACTAACACTTGAGGATTTAAATTAACATATTTGCCTTTTACATACGCTACAATGATGGTGTGCCCAAGGGTGTTCGCCCAACGGTGTACGCCCAATGGTAGTAATTAAGTTATGTGATAAAAAAGAAAAGTTATTAAAACTAATAATTGGGTGCTCACCACCCCTATCTTTCAATTGGGTGCTCACCACCCCTCTCTTTCACCAAAACAATTTAAATTTACCTACCCAAATAAAACATAAAAACTCTATTAGGTTATTATCTCAAAGGATTATTTCATTCTATGATTAATAATTAATTAAGTAGTTAATTGAGATTAAAATTAGTACTAGCTCATAGGATATTAAAAAAACAAAAAATAATACTAATTCTAGTTTATTGAATATTAAAAAATATTAGTTTAGAGGATATTTTAAGAGATAAAAATAACACTACATCAAACCACTTTAGAATTTATTTCTACATTGATAACCAAATCTTTCAGTTTATTTATTTTAATTAATTTGCATTATAAATTATGTAATGTACTATTTTTTCTTACAGTTATCAATAATACATTTTAAATTAGATGATATTATAAGATATTTTGGATTTGTTATTATTTATATAATAAAATAACTATAAAATGTAAACCAACAATTTCAATTTCAGTATATAATATTATAGTTAGGTAGGTTGTAATAATTTTGGATTATAGTTAGTTAGATTATAATAATTTGGGTTTATTTTTATCGGATTAGGATTTTCCTTCCAATTCGTGATTTTTGTGGCCATTTTTTCATCGATTTAATCAATTCTTTATTATAGTCTATGTATGATTTTTCTTTTGTCTGATGTAAATATAATGGTTAACATAAGTTCATACGGGGAAAGAACATCTAAGTATTGGCATATTGATTAAAAAAATGAAAGTTAATAATGTAATACCCCCATTTCTTATTAGATTCCTAAAAAACAACATTTATAATGAATTTTAATAATTTTTTTGGATTTTCTTTTGAGGCTTAATCCGGTCGATTTGGCCGATTCCCCACCCAGATCGCCGATTCACCGATCAGGATGGGTTTTTCGGGTGCTTGATCACGGGCACCGATCCGTTTTTTAAACCACTGGTTTGCACCTTGGGAAGTAATGCATATAATCGTGTACATAAGTACAATATTGTCAGGATCTAGTTGTAATTGCAAGGTCAGCTTGGATGACAATTAATCTTATTAGTAGTAGACTATCTTATCCAAAATTAATAAGATGCGGTTAGCATACTGGCCACGGAGTCGCATGTAGAAGTGCAGGCCCCTTAATAATTTACTTTCAAAATAGTATTTGATCCTAATTTTTAGGAAATATATAATCTTTAACATGGAGATGATTAATATGTAAAAATAATTATATTTTAAAAACTAGAAATGATATTTTTTTGGAGAAAATATTCGAACCGTGGATTTTACTTTTTCTTTGAAGGACCATTACTCAAGGGACCTGGTCTTGGTGGACAATGTAGATCTCCAGCTCGCATAGTAAAAGGTGTGAGCTAGGCCACACCAATCAATTATCCAAATTAATATAGTCTACATGATATTTTTTTAGGGAAAATAATGTATATATCCATTATATTTAGCGTTATTACAGAATTAACTACAAGTTTCCATTAATACATCGATACCCATTTTTTCAACTTCATAACACCTTTTTTTTAAAAAAAAGACGGAGCTGCCCATTTTCGATTTTGAAAATACGAATTTATATGTTTTTTGGTTCTTGAAAAACCGATAATAGGGGCCATCTACTTCTGGTTCAAGGGTTTAATGATTCATTTTGTGGATTTTCTCTCTCTAAACTCTTGTTTTTTTAGCTTCTTTCTCTGTGGGTAATGATGTGAGGAAGAGGATTGCCAAGAGAGAGGGTTGAGCAAGAGGGATAAATCTTCTTCTCTTTGGTCCAAGACCAATAATGGTGAAGAGAGAAAGATGGAAGTTATGGCTTTCAGTCTCCTCTATACTTTTCTCCTTTGTTGTTCTTCTTCCCTTGCAAGTAATAATGGGAGCAGTGTTGTAGAGAGAGAGAGAGAGGGAGGATAAGATAAGTGACAGAGCTTTGGGATTAGAGGCTCCTTTCCCTAATGTGCTTTTCTTCTCTCATATTCTTCTTCGTCTTTTGTTGTGCAAGTAATAATGGAGGGCAAGAAGTTTGCCCTGTGAAGAGAGAGTGGGGGGCGGGTTAAATATGAGAGTTGAGATTGAGAGGGAGAAAGAGACGGAGAGAGAGAAGCTAGGGTAGGGGGCCATAAATATAGAGTTGAGATTAGAAGCTCTCGGTCACTCGTTTCCCTTATAACTATATGCTGTGTGGAGGGTTTCAACTAGTCGCATGTGAAAAAGAAGGGGTGGGGCTAGCAAGGGCAGAGAAGAAGAGGTGGCGTGGCGGAGAGGAAGGGGCACTTGTGTAGGGGGTGGAGCATGTTCTGTCTGCTTTTGGTTCAAATGTAGAATGGTCCATTTTTTGGATTTTCACTCCCTAGCCTTGGGTTTTTTTGTACCTTCTTCTCTCTATGGGTAATGATCGGAGGAAGAGGGATTGTCTATGAAGAGAGAGGCTTGAGAGAGGGATAAATCTTCTTCTCTATGGTCCAAGACCAATAATGTTGAAGAGGGAGAGATAGAAGTTATGGCTTTGAATCTTCCCTGTGCTTTTCTCCTTGGTTCTTCTTCTCTTCCCTTAGAAGTACTAATGGGAGGAGCGCAAAGAGAGAGAGGGAGAGAGGCTAATGTTTTAGCACGAAAATTTCGGTTTTTGAAAAACAGAATGCAATTCCATTTCGGTTTTCGAAAAACCGAAAATGGGCATTTCCGTCTTTTTAAAAAAAATTGTTAGGATAGTGGTGTAATAATGAAAAATTGGATTTAATCCCGTAATAAAAAAAAATATAATGGATATAGATATGTTTTTTTCCCCTTTTTCTATTTGTTGTCC
Source organism: Amborella trichopoda (assembly GCF_054954075.1). Taxonomy (NCBI): domain Eukaryota; kingdom Viridiplantae; phylum Streptophyta; class Magnoliopsida; order Amborellales; family Amborellaceae; genus Amborella; species Amborella trichopoda. Next base: position 14,258,968 of record NC_142339.1, read on the forward strand.
AATGCATACCATGTATTACAAATATTATTTAATCACCGATCGTTTTCAGTGTTTTTTAGCTATTTTTAGTTGCTTCTAGCTAAAAACATGCACTTTTCAGCAATTTACTTTGAATAAAGCAAAAAGATATTTTAAAAAGATAAAATTGTATGTCAAACCTACCTATAAGTTTATCTCAAATAATTTTATGAGGGACACCACCAAATAACAGATAATTCATTATCAAAATTGAATTTATCGAAACAGTGAATTAGTGATAATGAATATATTTAAAAAAGAGGAAGACATGGCTGCTGCAATGAACAAGACATAAACATTTAGAGATGGGAGGTGAAATAGAGAAACAGATAGAGATAAGATTCAAAGTACAAATAAAGTTGATACAGTTAAAGCTTAAACTGGGGTGAGAGAGCTGAATAAAGTTCAGAAGAAGGGAGAGGAAGGTGATTTTGAAATAGGAGATACAGAATTAAATAAAGTTGAAATAATGAGAGAGGTTTCTAATGCGTCCTTAAAAAGGAAGAGAGAAAAACAAGGAGAGATAGGATTAAAAAGATAGAAGAATAAAAAAATGACAAGGATTGTCTTAAAAAGGAAGAAAGTAATAAGACGAGGAGCTGCGTCTATATCTTGACAAAAGAGAGGGAGGGGTTTCCTTTTCTTCTTTTCTAATATGTAGATTTGGTTTAGTTGATGAGATAAAAGAGAGAGAGAGGCTTCCTTTCTTTCTCTCTTCAAACATTAATTAGCGTTTGAAGAGAGAGGGAGATAATTCCTCATTGTTGAGATTGAGATACAGAAAGCGGTGTCTCCACTTTTGATCGATAGCTGCCAGGGATTTGTAATGTTAAAGAGATGATAAGATACATGATAGGGATTAGGGACATGTAGGAAAATAGATTTAAGATTGAACTATCGCTAAATCAAGATTTATACATGTCCTAATTACGTTCCGAAAGTTGATTTCTAATGGGCTATTTATTTCTTGTTGTTCTCGATATTGGATTTTTCTTATGTTTTAAAAATGGAAAATGGTTTGATTGGGCTGTAGCCCTATCAAAATAAGTAAAGCCTCACCTCATAATTCACCAAAAATTACAACTCAAGCATTGGAAAACTTTTACATGGATCATCACCACTTGAACAAATTAGTTGTCAAAAAAAAATTATGATTTCAACCCAAAAAATATGTATATTGTAAAAAATTATCTAAACCTATCAGTTCACCCTAAAACCTAAAAATTGAAAATTATTAATAATTGTAAAAGCTAAGAAATGCAAATTAAAAAATGTAATGTTTAATTATAAAAGCTAAGAACTGCAAATTATAGAGGGAGATCGGTAGAGAGAGAACAAGAACTTTCATTCTGATATTTTCAAATTGATATGAAAATATGTTTATTATTTGCCCCCAAAAAAAGAAAAAAAAAATGACATATTTTCATTGTATATTTGTTCCTAGAGTCCTGCATGAAAAGGAGTTACGAGGCAAATCGTTCCCAATTTAAATTTGAATTCTTTAACCAAATATCTCGCAAGAGTAAAAGAATATTTTTCCATTTATATTCATGAAGTTTTCTTGAAACCCTAAACATTAAATTGGAAACAATTTAAATTTTTTAATTTTTATATTTAACATAAACCGCGATGGAAATGATCTCATTCTTGAAATCATAATTAATATAATCCCAAGAAAGATACTTGGAAACATTTCCACAGATCAAATGGATAGTCAATTATTGATGCCAACCAAGTTTGGATAACCAAATTATTGATACCAACCAAGTTTGGATAAGCATGAAAACTATGTGTAGCATTAAAAATTCAGGTTTTTCCTATAAATATGGTAAGGTAATCCTGCTAAAGCTGTAAGGCAAACTGAATACAGCAGCTTGAAGAGAAGAGCAGGAAAGGAAAGGAAATGGAGAATTCAAACGTCCTTGCCTTTCTCGTTGCATACTGCCCCGTAACTGCGAGCATTGCTCAAGCAAGGTTTAACCTAACCTACCCCAAATGCTTTCTGCTTAAATGGTATCCAAGTTAGGGATGAAGGTGAATTTTTATGTTATTTTTTATCTATCAAAAATATATACATATATGCAATAATCATCAGGCTTAGAGAGAATCTACACTCGTGAGGGTCAACTCTATGGAATCCATGGTTGATTGAGTTGAAACCACTGTTTGATTCTCGTTTCTCATTGTCATGTCTCTCCTATAGTTATTGAGAGCGAGAGCTTCGGATCGACAACTGCCCAAAGCTCGAAGCTCCGGAATGAGATCATGTAAGGGTAAAAGTAGTAGATTGAGATCCCGTATGAGCAGGGAGCACGTTCCAAATACATCAGGTTCTAGATCCTTATTTAACGGTACGCGTTCCGTATCATATGGGCTCTTGTTCCCATATTCATTAGGATCGCGCTCCCATTGAAAATAGGATTGCCCCCATCTATCAATGACAACGTTCCTATTTAGTGCGTGCCACCTTTTATGAAAATTTGGCTTAAAATAAAATTATTTTATTTTAAAAGTTAATTTTATTTTAAAAAATTCTTTTGGGAAGCTCCAAGAACGTAGGGATCGAATTCTGAGAACATAGCGATTGCACTTTTAAAATAAATTTTGGGAGCGGGGTTCTAATTTATTCAAGAACGAGATCTACAATTTTAAGGAACGTGTTCCGTGTGACAATGGGATCGAGATCCTTTGCGCATGGGACAGTGGGATCGAGATCCTTTGTTTTTTAAAAAAATTAAAATTACTTATTTCTGTTATTTATTTCTTTTTTGTTAAATTTTGCTTCTTGAAACGTAATTTTGATGCCTCTACTAAATGAGTATGGTCTCATAAATACAGGTCTTACATTTACTCTCAGTTAGGATTACCTTCTCAATCTTTTTTTTTGAGGCCGGGTATTTAACTTTGCAGCAACATTGGTCACATTGTAGACCTCTTACTTTTGTAGCAATTTATTTATTTTATTTTTTAATATTGACTTAGGACCTTGGTAAGAATTGAACTCTATGTTGTGTGTGGAAGTTCTATAATATATGTTATGACCCTCTTGTACTAAAAATAAATGGTCTCAGTGTATAGTATCCCATTAAATATTTTGATCTTTTTGTTACATTTTAATTAACCACAATCCTATATTGTGGGCGGTATTTTATTTTATTTTTTGTAAAATAATGTTATACTTTGGTTCAAATTTCTTGTTATTTGCTAATTCCTTCTTGTATTTAGTTGTGTTGTTGTTTCATTTTACGTTCCCAATAAATCTATGGTTTGTTTTGTTCTATGAGAAGAGAGTAAGCAATGTTACTGGATTTATTGAAGGGAAAAGTTTATATAGAGCCAAGGCTCTAAACAATCAAACTTGAGCATACCTAAAAACATTCACTAGAAGAGGTTGTTTTGACGTCCAAATATCTTCAAATTGATCATCTCGACATCAAGATGTATGGACATGAGAAAAAAATGGATGGCAAGTTTTGGAAATAGTGTATTTTGTAACTCATTTTTAGACTGTCAATTTTCAAGATTTCAAAGATATGTCGATCTACACAACTTTTGAAGCTTTAAACTTTATAAATAAATGTGAAAATATATTTTAAGGCTATCCCAAAGATTTTCATTATTGAAACCACATTTCTCGATACTATTTGAAGGTAGCCTCTAATTTGATTGTTTAGAGCCTAGGCTCTATACAAACCGCCCTTTATTGAAAGTTTCAAAACAAATTGTCAAGTATTACACTAATGACACTAGTAATGCTATAAAATTATTGTTTAATGTAATTTTATGGCTTTAACATATCTATATAATAGCTAGAAATCATAATCATATATTGTGTCATCTTTACACATTCAATTTTTTAATTATATTACACCAAATCCGAAATATTCACAATTCTACAACTCACCTTATTTTTTTGTGATCCCTTTTTTTTACCCGATTTTTTCCTCCATCTTTATGAAATAAAACTTATTTATTACAATGTTTTGGTCTTCTAATATTTTACTATTCCCCGACTTGCTAACTATGGATCCAACCATAAGACACATCTCTCTCTCTCTCAATTATATGAAAATTATCTGTGATAGTTGAATACTTTATATCTATATCTTTTGATTTAAGTTTATAGAAGTAAAAACCCACATGATTTTAAGTTCATCTGTCGTACCCATTTTGATAAATTTCTCTTTATGCACTGGACTAAGTTCAAATCTACAGCATCTATATTTCAAACAATCACTTAGTTGTAGAAAAAATGAGAGAACAAAAAAAAAACATAACTTGGAAGCCAAAAAAAATGATCTCAGAGCTTCCTCAAAGAACTTTTTTAAATAAAATTTAACTTTTAAAATAAAATAATTATGTTATGTTTTAAGCCAAATTTTAATAAAAAGTGGAGTGAAGCGATGGGGGTGTGGACTAATCATGCACGAAACGCGATTAGTTGTTCTGTTATCCACCTCAAATATTTCATATATTCAAAAATAGGAAAAACCTAAATTTCAAATTTCCAGATGTTGGATTTCAATGATTGGAACAGAAATAAATTAGGAGTATGCATAATTTCTGATATTGTATAGGTGAAATGTGGGCAATTTAGTTATTTTGAAAAAAGTGTTAAAATGGGTATGCAAGCAATAACGGATTAATTACTGTAAATTATATAAGATATGCACATAAATTTTTCGTTGTTTTTTAAAGAAAATTTTATAGATAGTGTCACCCTCATATAAAGCATATGGGACCTCAGCTCTCAGGCATCCAATTTGAGTAGACGATTGGGATGACTTGAGTTACAATCACAAGTTGGCTTTTGAGCATGAGACCTTGATCCAATGGCTCATAATTTTTTATTTTTATTATTTTGTATAATTTATTTTGTAGCATAATTTAGGGTCTGCAGACATTGAATATGGGCGAGCGTGATGATAATAGCAAAAAAGCAGTACTAGCAATGAAATAAGAACACCCTTGACAGTTGCAAGGGCTTTTGGTCATTTAGTTTTATTAGAAATGTTTTATTTTTTATTTGTTCTAGGTGCCCTCCAATAAGTTGAGGGGACATCCCTAATTACAAGAAAAATATTATATTATAAATTAGAAATCAAAACTCTATTTTTATATTGTCTAGATCATCTGGATGAAATCTATATGTTTTTGTATAAATTTGGGTTCCAACACGCCTTCATTTTTTAAAAGGAAAAATTTTATATATGGTAGGTACTTTAAAATGTGGAATTAAAGATGCACCTAAAAAATCCGTCGGAAAAGTTTGTTTTAATATTGAAAAAAACTCTCTAATTAATCATCTCGATATCGAGATGTATGAATTTAAAAAAAAAGGGATTTTGAGTCCCAGATATAGTGCATCTTGTAACACATTATTTAAAACGTTCGTTTTCAAGATTTTGATATATTTATAGATCTACTTGATTTTAACTATTTTTGAAATTTAAAATTTTATTACATATTGAAATAGATTTTGAGATAATCCTAAGAGTCTTTTACACCAAAATCACGTATTATGATAAAATTGGAGGTTTGAGGTTGAAACCCTATAGAAACCACACCCTTTCAAAATGGTTTTTCTATAATGCAATTTTTATGGTTTTTTTTTTTTTGCTCATGCAAACACACATGCATGGGATAGTTGTTGCATACTCCCAGGTCCCATGTAATTTCTCACACTCCATTAACCATCTTGACTGTATTTCTCTTACCACAAGGAATTGTCTTAAGAGACCAAATGAAGACATTAATAAATAAAGCTCTTGAAATGATCTGATTTGACGATGCATCTAACTGAATTGTTGCCGTTTGTTGTATTTTTTCCCTCTTCAAAAAAGATTTTTTATATCCTTTCAAGCATTTTTTTTTCAAACATGTTCAAGACGATGATAACACGATGAATACTATAGAACATCACTAATGACTATTTTGAACTTCACTCATGGATTGTATACGATGAGACCATTTGTCTTTACTACAAGGAGGTCCCAATTATTTTATTTTTTTGATGAATGTTATGAGCTCATACTAAATAGTTGCTTAAAAATCATGATATTACAATGAAGGTATCAAATCAGAAGAGATAAGCATTGAAGGTAGATGAACTCCAAGCATAGCGAGACCATCTGCTACATAATTAGCCTCACGATAGGTATGGCAAAAGGACCAGGATTTTGACTCAGAGGTCATGTAAGGACCAAGAGATGCACTGCTCCTACCTATACCATTTAACAAAATTCGAAGAATTTCTTTCAATAAAAATGTCTCTAGAGAAGCCCCTATCAACAATAATTTTCAGTCCATGTAATAGGGAGCTCATTTCAGCTTGATTAGCTGTGGTGGAGCCACAAGGACCGGCCAAAGAGAATAAAACTAACCCTCATGATTTTGAAGAAGATCACCAATACCAGCAGGGTCTGGATTACCTAAAGAGCTACAATCAAAATTAAGTTTGAGACAACTTTCCAAAAGTAACTTCTAAGTCCAATGAGGATGGCCCAAAGAGGAGAACGAGAAAACTATGTTTTTCAAATTGACAAAAAATGTCAGTCTGAAGAACACCCCGACCTTCTGGTGTGAAAGACAACCAGTCCCACATAGATTTTATGATACGATCTTTAACACCATCAATACTTAAAGAAGCCCCATCAAAAGATATTTCGTTACGTTTTAACTAAATCTGCCACAGAATAGTAGCTCTAATGAAATTTAATCGCTTATAACCTTAATATCACCTCTAAGGAGGTCACAATTACTCATAAGTTATAACCATCCGATGTGAAATATGATAGTTTTGGTGTATTACATACTTTGAGAAAATGTTTTTTGATGGATTAATTACAACGACCCAATTTCACATCCAATGATCAAAATTATTGTGACCACCTTATCCTAAAGACAAATGATGTGTGTGTGTGTGTATGTGTGTGTAACGCTTCTAATAATAATTTCATGTCACTGTGTTATTATAATATAATTAAACCATACTTCTAGAAAACCATGTAGTGGTATTTTTACGACCCCAAATTTTCACACACACTATCATCATCCAATAATCAATACCAAAATTAAAAAGATCAATTTACACCCTAGAAAAATGAGTTCTTTCTCAGGATGAATCTGCACCATCCATTTGGAAAGTTTCATGATCTAGACCTACAAATTCAAATTCAAAATCAATTTTTTCTTCTTTAATATTGTTTATCTAGTGATAATAAAGCAATCTAAAAATTTAGAAAAGGAAAAAATCATTGCATATCCTAAATCTAAGCATTTCTCTAAAATGGATGGTGTATATTAATTGAGCTCAAAAAGCACTTTTTAGGTGTGTTTTAGAATGTTTCTTTTCTTTTATATAGAGCCGAGGCTCTAAACAATCAAATTTGAGCCTAGCTCGAAAATTTCTCTAGAAGAGGTTGTTTTGGTGCTCAAATATTCTCAACTTGATCATCTGGACATCAATATGCATGGACATGAGAAAAAAATGGATTTCAAGTTTTGGAAATAGTGTATTTTATAATGCATTTTTGGACCGTCACTTTTCAAGATTTTTAAGTTTTCATAGATATGTCGATCTACACTATTTTTGAAGCTTTAAACTTTATAAATAAATATGAAGATATTTTTTAAGGCTATCACAAATAATTTTAGTATTGAAACCACATTTCTCAACTCTATTTGAAGGTAGGCTCTAATTTGATTGTTTAGAGCCTAGGCTCTATACAAATCGCACCCTTAAAAAATTGGGGTCGAACAAATGGCCCTTAGTTTTTGAGGATTCTTTCCTTGTATTATAGTAGAACTTTTGCATGAAGCCACCCCCGCCTATTTTCCATTGATACAAGGAAATCCAAATCAAAATCACTCCTAGTCATAAATGTCAATCAGACACATACCATATGAAATGAATGGCTAAACTGGTTTAACAAAAAATTGCCAAAACCTGGTTTTACATTTAAGGGGTCGTTTGGGTAACTGGAAATCTATTCCATGACAATTGATTACGAAGAAATATGACATTTCCACCGTTTGGGTACACTTTATAGTAAGGAAATGGAAATAGATTACCCGAGATTTCCCCAAAAATCATGAAATACATTACGTGCTGTGAAAGGTGAAAAATCTTTTACATCACTTGATGGGTAATTTATCTTCAGAAATCTTTCGTATGCGTCTCTCTGCCAGGTAATCTTTAGAAATCTTTCGCATGCGTCTCTCTGCCTGATCCCAGCTTAATAAAATGTTGCCCAATAATCTTTAGAAATCTATCGCATGGGTCGCTCTACCCTATCCCAGCTTAATAAATTACCAACCGAATAAAATGCCTGCCCTATCCCAGCTTAATAAAATGCCAACCCGCCTACTTCGTTTGTATAGGTGATCCCTCCCTCTCTATGGATGTCCCCCGTCTCTTGAACCTAATAACTGGTTTGCATAACTCTCCCCTGTCTCTTGAACCTAAGAACTGGTTTGCGTAAGATTCAGAGATTTGGACCTTGATCTGACCCATTAGGTCTAAAACTAGGACCCGGGCCTTGACCAAGATTGGATCGAACCACGGGGTTGTCTGACCTGACTCGAATGTCACTTATGACAAGCAATGTGGAGAAGTTATCACATTCTGCAAAGTAATATAACCACACGCTTGGCCTTCTATGAACGAAATTTTGGCAAGCCCTGCTCACCCAATCTTTCGTCCAGTTGTATAAGTCCAGAGAGGAAAGCCTTCTATGAATTTCACTCGATTGTACAAGTCCAAAGGAAGGAATTGTAGATATAGCACGATCTAGTATTTAAAAAATCGTTGATCAGATTCAGGATCATCCAATCTAGATCAAATATCGTTCTCGGCGATCTGATTTCAAGAATATATAGAGTCGGGCCAGTCTGTACCAATTATGTCAAAGAGAACTGGACGCTTCAACCGGTTCCATGTTTCCCATTACAATTTACAATTAAAATTTGTAATTCTTAGCTTATAAATTAATAAAGTGAATTATATCAGGATCCGCCTAGGTCGGGCCAGTCCAATCCGAGCTGGACTCCTAACAGTTCTTAGCTTCTACATTAAAAAGTGAATTAAAATTTGCCGTTCTAAGCTTTTTACAATTAAAAACGCAAGGCTATAAAAACACTCACGTTGAGTTTGCTCCATCTTTCACTTTTACTTTAAGCACGTGCGACCTTGCTGCCTGTAAGGTTGGTTTAAGGCTTTTTATACAAACTTTCTCTCGTACATTTCTTTGACGTTGGATAATGTTTTTTGGGAAAGGTTTCAATGCTTCTCCTAAAGCATAGAAGTTCTATCATCCCCCTACCATCCAGCCATCCAATTTTTATCTAGAGAGTCACTCACCGTTTGATCTTAGATCCAACATCTCAAAGTATTTTATTTTTAGTTTTCTTTATCCAAATTGTATGAATGTGAAATTTGGTACGAGAATCAAATAGTGGTTTAAACTCAATCAACCATGGATTCCATACCGATCACCCTCATGACTCTAGATACTCTCTACGCATGATGATTATATATATATTTATTTATTTATTTATTTTAATAGATAAAAAATAACATAAAAATTTACTTTCATCGCCAACGTGGATACCATTAAGCCCCCAAAGATGAAAGCATTTGGGGTAAGGTTAGGTTAACCCTTTCTTGAGCAATGGTCGCAGATGCAGCGAGAATGGCAATGACCTTTGAATTCTCCATTTCCTTTCCTGCTCTTATCTTCAAGCTGCTGTATTCAGTTTGCCTTACTGTTTCAGCAGGATTGCCTTGCCATATTTATAGGAGAAATCTGAATTTTTAATGCCATGCATAGATTTCATGCTTATCCAAACTTGGTTGGCATCAATAATTTACTTTCCATTTGATCTGTAGATATGTTTCCAAGTATCTTTCTTGGGATTATAATGGTTATGATTTCAAGAATGAGATCATTTCCATCATGGTTTAAGTTAAAAAAAAAGTAAATAAATTTAAATTGTTTCCAATTTAATGTTTAAGGTTTCAAAAAAACTTCATGAATTTAAATGGAAAAATATTCTTACTTCCGCCAAATATTTGGTTAAAATATTTAAATTTAAATTCGGAACGATTTGCCTCATATTCCTCCTGCCATATATTTGGTTAAAGAAGCAAACTGTGTCCAAGAAGACAAGGAAGATGATGATGAATAGACTTTTTATATGTTTTTGCCATCTTCTTTCTAAATTTATTTGTTTAATTAATTTGTTTGTTATGTCCTTACAATTTTGAGCAAAGTAAGTATTGATTTTATTCTTTAACAATTTATAGTCTTCCTTTCCTTTTTTTTGGTTATTGATTGTTACAAGTTATATTCTTCCTCTTGTTTGTTTGGATTATTAATGTGAAATAAGAGATTTTTGTTTGAATTTCACACTATTTTCATTTAATGTATAAAAAAATAAAATTATGGATTCAAATAGAAGTGAGTTTAGGAATCTTCCAATTACTGAATTTTTGTTCCCTAACAAAAATACAATGAAAATATTTTTTTTTTTTTGGCAAGTAATGAACATATTTTCAAATCAATCTAAAAATATCAGATTGAAAGTTCCCATGCTCTCTACCCATCTGCCTCGATAATTTGCAGTTCTTAGCGTTTATAATTAACTTTTACGTTTCCAAGTTTTTAATTTGCATTTCTTAGCTTTTACAATTATTAATAATTTGCAGTTCTTACGTTTTACAATCAAAATCCTCATTTTATAGCTTTTTACAACTAATAATTTACCGTTCTTAGCTTTTACAATTAAAATTTGCAGCTCTTATCTTTTGCAATCGAAAAAGTAGGGCTTTTACAATTAAAAAAGTGAAACGGTCGTCTACCTAGGTCGTAGTGGCTTCATCTTGCGGTCTGTAAGGGTGGATTTAAGACTTTTTATAAAAGCGTTTGCTCCTACATTTCTTCGATGTATCGAACATGCCATTGCGCAGGGTGAATAAAATAATATTAAGCTATTAACTGATTGGGACTAAAAAGACAAAAATAATATTAGCTTAAAGGATAATAAAAAGTAAAAACTAATACTGATACTAGTGTATTGAATATTTAAAAAAAAAAAATAGTGGTAGCTCATTGGCTATTTCAAAAGAAAAAAATAACACTAACTCATACCATTTCATAATCTACTTTCAAATTGCTTTACAAATGATTCAATATTACAAGTATGAATTTATTTATTATTTTTCTAATTTTCTCAAAACATGATTACAATTTTATGTTTTTAAAATCTATATTTTGTCTGTACTAATTAATACACATTAGATTTATTTATTTTTTAATGTCATACCCTTTTTTTCTCTCTATTTAATCAAAAGATCCAAAACGCTTAGAAACTTTCTTTTTTTTCATTATAAATTTGAGTCTGAGAGATCCAATCTATTGCAATGAGTTGCATTTTAAAAATTCATTTGACTGTAAAATGAATATAATGGATAACAAATACTCAAATACGAAACATGTTCTCGTACTTATGTATTTTCAATAAAATAATAAAAAATTATTATTTAATACCATTATTTTATTCAATACCTAAAAAATAGATTTTAAAAAAAATTTAGTTTCTTTTGAAATTTTTATTGCCGAATATTGTAGGTCTGGCTGATTCTTCGATCCGTATCGCTGATCCGTCGATCCGACCTGTTATTGGGTTGGACGATCCGGGTCACCGATCCATTTATTTCAAAGCATGACGTGGACCTTAATAGCATGTATTCTATTAGGAATTGTATACTATGAGACCATTTATTTATTTACAACGATGCAACAACTACTTTTACATCAGAGGTCTAGTTTGAGATTATATCATGAAGTTTGAAACAATTCTTTTTAAACTTTGAGTCAAGTCAATGACACTCATACAATCACCTTATTTAAAATCTAATGGACAAGAGTGACTGTGATTTCCTTGTTCCAAAAGTAAATGGTCTCTTTGGAAACTTTTTCTATTATATAATTAGGCTCTAGCATAAAACACTAGACAAAAATCCTCAACAAACATTGAAATTCTGTTTTTCTTAACTTGAGAGTGATAATACGGAGTCATACAATTTACTTTTTTTTAAAAAAAATAAAAAATTTCAAATCTTGACTTTAAAAACTTTAATTTAATTATAAAAAAACTTGGAGGATCTCCTATCATTTTTTTGTCAATATTGGCTCTCTACGAAAATCTTATTAAAATTCGGTTACCAAACTACGTAGAGGTTAATCTGACAATCCCCGTCAATTTTTTTTATTTTTTTCCCAAAATTTCAATATTGCATGTTCTATATTAAGTTTCCATATCAACAACAGTAAACCTTGATCCTCCTATTTAGACAGATATTTTTTAGGAGCATCTCACATATAGAGAATTTGCTCGGAGATATTATTTACTAAGAGAGTTCTCTTAGTAAAGCTGAAATTTATTTCCAAACTACCATGAAAATATGAGTGAGAGTCCTCGAAATTTATTTAGGGATTGTATAGTGACTTTTAGTACAAGGACAACAATCCAATGTGAAATCTGATAGCTTAGGTGTGTCAGGTTCTAGAAAATTTCTTTTGAACTTTGACATTGGTCAATGAAATAAATTCTACTACACAATTTCACATCCAATGGGCACGATTAAATAGTCTCATACTTTTACATTTATTTAAAACCTAGGGAATATAAGAACACTTTACTGAAGCTTACCCTTCCGACATGGGGTTATATTTGATCGACGTGTGGGTTCTAAAAGGATCCCACTTGTCGTATGCTTTTATTCTCCTCCAACATACCTAACATGTTTTTAATTTTTTTAGTTCAGTAAAGAACTGGATTTTTAACTTAACCAAAAAAATTAGCTGGAATGCTTGAAAGGCCTTTATACAGAGGAAAAAAAAAACTATGCTTTTATTCTCCTCCAACATACCTAACATGTTTTTAATTTTTTTAGTTCAGTAAAGAACTGGATTTGTAACTTAACCAAAAAAATTAGCTGGAATGCTTGAAAGGCTTTTATATAGAGGAAAATAAAAACTTATCAAGAAATATGTTATTTCAAAGTCTTGTCGTATGCATGTGATTCTAAACCAAAAGGCAGGCTAGAGGTTTGGTAAGTTTATCTGTCCTATATACTTATAAATTTAAACTATATGTTACTAGGATGTCTATGCATTATATTTTGCTAAAGAAAAATTATTTATGTTAAGATAATAGAAAGCAATCATCAAATTAACAATCCTGAACATTATTTATAAGGCGAACTGCTTCATTTATAGTTTATGGACCCTAAGTCCACCTTAAGAATATATGTTTTTATTCTTGCTAGATGTATCCACCTCTTAACTGTGACTTAGGAGTCATTTGGATACCTTGAAATATATTGTGAGTGAAATATATTACTGGCGTAATAGATTACTACGTAATACATTATATAGAAATGGATTGTAACTGTTTGGATAGTATTTAGATGCAACTTGGGAAATACGTTGCTCTTACTTGACATGGTTTAATATGGAATTGTCTACCTTGCACCTTAAATTTTCTCTTACATTGCTCGACATAGCGATTTACTATGGAATTGTCTACAAAGAAACTATTTGTCTTTTGTACATACAATCATTCTTGTCCTTTAAATTTACACAATCATTCTTGTCCTTTAAATTTCAAAATGGGTGGTTGTACCCGTGTCATTCAATAAATACAAAATGTCAAAAAAAAAAAAAATTCCTTCATGACTCACCTCAAGCCATCCAATTTGACATCTAATATTTGAGAATGATTGTGACCTCCATTCACACAAGATAAATGGTTTCTTTGTATACATTCTTATTTAATATTGGACTGCATATGTATAAATAGCATAACTATACCATGTTTGTCATGCCTCAAAGAATAATAACTTAATAGTGTGAATTGATATTGGTCATAAAAATTGAGTGAACTATTTTAGTCACAAAAATATTTTGAAATGGTAATGTACGTTAAAAATTAGATTGAGATATTGGAAGAGGTCAATGTGTAAGTAATTTATCACTTCTTTATCGGTATCTAAACCCTAATCCCAAAAAATCCTCTTTGTTCGAAAAGAGTAATCATTATAATAAGTAAAATATAATTTATCGCTTTTTTTTTCTCAATCTAAAGAGCAATCATTAGAATATAAATAAAATATAATTTCTCGTTTTTTTGTCTCAATCTAAACCCTAATCCCAAAAAATCTTTTTTTTTTTTTCAAAAGATTTAGTAATCATTATAATTTACCCACACTGCTAGCGTGGAGAGAGAGCATAGAGAATAGAGACTGGAAGAGGGACAGAGAAGGGGGTCTCAATGAAGAGGGATAGAGAAGAGAAGCTGAGTAAAGAGGATTGACCATGCTCGCTTGTAGAGAGAGCACAGAGAAGGGAGCACAGAGAAGGGAGGCTGGAAGAGGGACAGAGAAGGGAACTATTTTAGTCACAACATTTTAATATTGTTAATTTGTAGTTTAAATAGTAAATGGGGATGTATTTAAAAAAATAAAAAATAATGCGAAATCGTAAAGTATTTTAAAAATTAGATTGAGATATTGGAAGAGGTCAATGTGTAAGTAATTTATCACCTCTTTATCAGTATCTAAACCCTAATCCCAAAAAATCATTTTTTTTCCGAAAAAGTAATCATAAATAAATAAAATATAATTTATCACTTTTTTGTCTCAATCTAAAGAGCAATCATTATAATGTAAATAAAATATAATTTATCGTTTTTTTTCTCAATTTAAACCCTAATCCCAAAAAATCTTTTTTTTTTTTCGAAAGATTTAGTAATCATTATAATTTACTACCCCAGTGAATAGAGGCTAGAAGAGGGATAGAGAAGGGGGTCTCAAAAAAGAGGGATAGAGAAGAGAAGCTGAGTAAAGAGGATTGACTATGCTCGCTTGTAGCGAGAGCACAGAGAATGGAGGCTGGAAGAGGGACAGAGAAGGGAGGCTCGAAGAAGACAGAGCAGGGAGGCTCGAAGAGGGACAGAGAAGAGAAGATGAGTAAAGAGGATTGACTATATCATAAGGGCAAACATAGAATATTTGGTTGCATGAACACAGTGTCTGAAGAGAAGAAAAGCTGAGGAAGCAAAGAAGAGGAGAGAGAGTGGATTCGATGAACACAGTGCCTAATGAAGAGAGAGAAAAGGAGAAGAAGGTTGAGGAAGCAAGGAAGAGGAGGGAGGGTGGATTCGATGAACGCATTGTCTGATGAAGAGAGAGAAAGGTTGAAGAAACAAAGAAAGGGAGCAGAAAAATTGATACCATGATTTAGAAATTGCCTTGAATATGGAAAATGAGAGCTTGAGATAGAAAGGGAAGTGATAGGCCTTGAATATGGAAAATGGGAGCTTGAGATAGAGAGGGAAGTGGTAGACTTACCAGGCTGAGAGGGAAAAGGGGAACCTGAGAGAGAGAAGAGGATCTACGAATGAGAGAGGGAAATTTGTTTTTTAAACGCCCAGAGTTGATTATCCGTCAAGCGTGCAAAATAATTCCTAGCCTTGAGAGAGGGAAGTGGTAGGTGTACCAAGTTGAGACGGAAAAGGGGAGTTTGAGAGGAAGAAGAGGATGTACGCAGAAGAGAGGGAAAATGGTATATGGTTTATGTTTTTTTAGATGCGCGTAATAATTATTCGTCATGTGCGTAAAAGATTTCCCAACCCTCCCCGCATGTAATAGATTTGATGATAATTGGGGAAATATTGTGTAATCTCTTTTTATTATTTTCTTATTAATAAATGCACAAAATATTTCCTAGTAATCTATTTCCCTGTAATATATTTTCAAGTACTCAACCAACCCCTTAGTAATAAATAATGGGAAAGGTTTCTATGTTCCCCTAAAGCAGAGAAGCTCTACCCTCCCCCTACCACCCAGCCGTCCAATTTTGATCAAGAGAGCTACTCACTGTTTGACCTTAGATCCAACGTCTCAAAGTATTTTATTTTTATTTATTTTTATACAAATTGTATGAATATGAAATTTGGTACATGCCATCTTCTAATTGGGATGCACCTATAAAAAATATTTAAAATATTTTTTCGATAAAATAAAATGACCAAAATACCCCCTAAAAATTTCATGAGTATTTTGGTCATTTTATTTTATTGAAAATATTTTTTTTTATATATTTTTTACTACTGTGAGTTTAATAGAGGAATGGACGTCTAAAATTTGATGTCAAAATAGTTCATAGAAAAAAAATTAAAAATGAAATAGTGTAGAGAAGTGATATTGTAATTGGGGCAATCTTAGCCCTCCATTCAAAATGGACGGTTGGATAAGGAGGAGGATAGAACTTCTATGTTGTAGGAGAAACATAGAAAGCTTGCCCATAAATAATTACATTAATAACTAACAGATTACATTTTTTGCACATAGTAAATAGATTTAAATAAATATGTTAGAAGCATATTTTTAGGTCACGTGCCCTACATCTTCTCTAGAGATAGGGTCCTCTTTAATTCTTGTAACATGTGTACACCCCTTAAATGTGACTTAGTAATGTAGTAGAAACACATACATAGTTGCTACAAGATGTTATACTCCCGCAGGAATCTATTGTCCATTTTCCCTTGGGTTAAATCGCACCTAGCCCTAATTTTTGGGGATATAACCTTTTCGACCCTAACAAAAAATGATTTCCTAATTACATCCTCTATGTACTTAAAAAAATAATATTTCAAGACTGAATAGAGAATATCTGATTTTTAGATGGTGTGATTTAAGTGTTAGAAAACTCGAGATTGAATACAAACTATTAAAGTTTTACATGGTGTTGTTTAAGAATTAAAAAAAGCAAATTTTAAATTTGTTCTTTTGAGAATAATTGTCTAGTGATATTAAGTGGTTTTCAAATTTTTAGATTAAAAAAAAAAAGAAATTCTTAATATCCCTTGTTTTGGTATACGATTTTCCCACAGGCCCGGATTTTAAAAACTTTTTGGAAATATAGGTTTTCTAAAACATATATCTTCTAATCCCCTGAACTCAATTTACCCATTTGATTACTTGTTTTTTGCCTAAACAAAAACTTAAAAAAACACCTCTATTTGTCTACTAAACTCTATGCAACAGTTTTATTTTAGTAGAAATGTGGAGGTGTGTTTTTAATTTTTGTTTGGGTAAAAAAGTGCAACAAGAAAGGGTAAATTGGCTCAGACATATAGAGGTATCATTTTAGTTTTTGTTTGTAAAGAAAAGAGTGGTGAAAGAAGGTAAATTGGGTTAGAATATATAATTTTAAAAAAAAATTATACCGCCATAAAGTTTTTAAAGCCCTCCGTCTATGATGAAATGGTATTACCAAAAAAGAGCATACAGATATTTTCCTTAAAAACTTTCTAGGGAAAATTACAAATAATCCCCAAAACTAGATATTCTATGCAAGTTACCCGCAACCAAACTTTTTTTTTCTTCACTTTTTACCCCAAAATAACCCCAAACCAAAATAAAAAAAGTCCAAACTACCTTCCCTTATACCAACACCTCTCTCTCCTTTTTCCCACGAAAAGGCGGTCCATCGTATTCTTAGGGCGGTCCAACAGTGTAATGTCGATCCAAGGACAAACTTGGCAAAAACTAAAAAATTCAGGGATTGGTCCTTCAAGATAATAACAGCCTATATTCGGGTCACTCCGTTATAACAATAGAAAAATCCAATCCATACTTAAATTTCCCATGTTAGTAACAGTTTAACAGGATTTTGCATATGAAACCTTCTGGAACAATATATCTCATGCAAGAAAAAGCTAGTGCTTAGTAACTATCAGCTGAAATATAAACGTGTCTGGTTGGTGTGATAACGTTTGTACAAATCTGTGTCAAAATTTAATGGTGATCCTTTAGGTTCCTACTTATATGGGTGAGGGAGGGTCTTCATAGTGTCAATATATATATATATATATATATATATATATATATATGGTGCGCGGTTTGTATAGAGCCTAGGCTCTAAACAATCAAATTAGAGCCTACCTTCAAATAGTTTCAAAAAATGGTTTCAATACTGGAAATCTATGTCACAGCCTTAAAACACTACAAAATGCCTATAGGTGAAGTTCTACACTACACTTAGGGCTTTATTACCGTTCAAAGTTGATCACACGGTCATAAATGTCCGATACTATTTGAATTTTAATATTTTTTTTTACTAATCATAATGATCTGAAATTTTGTAGGTATGTGCGTCTTAGTTAGATGCACATGAATAATATATAAAACAAATAATTTGAGTGATAAAAATTATGAAAAACACCCCTATAAAGTATCAGCGGTAATTTTATCATTTTATTTTATGACAACTATTTTTTTAATAATTTATTTTGGAGTGAATTGATCATATGTACTCATGCCCCAAATTTTAGATAATTATGATTCGTAAAATAATTATAAAAATTCAAATACTACTGACATTCATGACCTTGACGATCACCGATGTCCAATAGTGTTTAAATTTTAATTTTTTCTCTACAAATCTAAATTACTTGAAATTTGGAGCGTGTGTACATCAAAAATAGATGAATCTTTGAAAAATATCAAAAAATTATTTTACATGAAATACATTGATCAAAATACTCCTGAATAGTTTCAGAGATATTTTGGTCCAAAAAAGCCACGAATTATTTTTTTTATATTTTTATTTGGTGTGACTTGATGAGAAGAACAAACGCCTAAGAAATTTTAAGTAATTTTTATTTGTAGAAAAAAAATTAAAAATTAAATACAACCAGACATCTGTGTTCGTCAAATCGGCCCAGATTCAATATGGGCTGTTGGGCTTATACACTACCATGAGCTAGTGGGCTCACCCAAGATTTTCTCTCTCTCTCTCTCTCTCTCTTTCTATATATATATATATATATATCTATATATATATATATATATATATATATATATATATATATATATATATATATATATATATAAGATAGGAAAAAATTTATATAAGGTTGCAACCTTAAAATGTAGAATTACAGATGCACTAAAAAATCCATCATAAACTGTTGTTTTAATGTTGAAAAATCCTCCATTTGATCTTCTCAATATCAAGGTGTATGAATATTAAAAAAAATAAAAATTTTGAGTCCCAAGAATAGTACATCTTCCAACACAATATCTAGACCATCCATTTTCAAGATTTTCATATGTTTATAGATCTAGTTGATTTTAACCATTTTTGGAGTTCAAAATTTTATAATTAGATATGAAAATAGATTTTGAGATAATCCTAATACTTTTTTATATCGATATTACATATTATGATAAAATTTTGAGGTTCACTTTATTTGGATTGTTTAAGTTTATATATATATATATATATATATATATATCTGAAAGATACTACAAAATGCCTATATGAAAAAATGAACAGAGATTTTGTCAATCCTCATCACCATCAAAACATCATTGTACGATCACAGTTGTCAGGTAGTGTTTCAATTTTAATTTTTTATTTACTAATTCGAATGATCTAAAATTTAGATCGTGTGTACATCTTGATAAGATGCACCTAATAAAAATATTAAAAAATAATAATAATTCGTAAATAATAAATAAACCAAAATACCCCCGTAACTTTTCAGTGGTATTTTGGTCTATTTATATTTTGTAAATTATTGTTTTCATATTTTTATTAAGCGCGCCCCACTAATATCTACACATTATCCAAATTTCAAGTAATTTAGATATGTAAAAATAAAATAAAAATTGAAATACTACCGGACAACTGTGATTGTGTAATGAAGTTTGGATGGTGATGAGGGCAGGCAAAATCACTATTCACTTTTTGCCTATAGGCATTCGGAAGAGTTTTCTATATATATATATATATATATATATATATATATATATATATATATATATATATATATATATATATATATATTTATTTATTAGTTAGGCTACACCACTTGATGGTGTCTAATCTTAAAGTCATCAACTTTTTTGGATACTTAGATGCCATTATCCTTTAGTATAATCACTTTTTTTCTAGGGGTATTTTAAGTAAGGGAAAATTTTATATAGAGCCAAGGCTCTAAACAATTACATTAGAACCTACCTCAAAATTTTCACTAGAAGAGGTTGTTTTGATGCCCAAATATCCTCAAATTGATCATCTCGACATCAAGATGTATGGACATAAAAAAAAATAGATTTCAAGTTTTGGAAATAGTATTTTGTGACACATTTTTTTACCATCAATTTTCATGATTTTCAACTTTTCATGGATCTATTGATTAATACTATTTTTGAAACTTTAAAATTTATAAATAATCTTGAAAATATATTTTAAAGCTATGTCAAAGATTTTCGGTAATGAAACCACATTTCTATACACTATTTGAAAGTAGGCTCTAATTTTATTGTTTAGAGCCTAGGCTTTATACAAATTGCATGCTTTAAGTAATTAGTCAAAGGTAAAGTAGAAATTCATAATAGAAACAAAAATATTTATTAACAATAGTAGACAATGACATCACTGACATGGTGTGTGCGACATCACCCACAAAATACATTAATTGTTTTTTAACTACTAATATAATGCCTCTAATTTCTTATAAAAATATCTAGTCTAGCCTTCTAAATGACCAAAAATACCCATACTTGGAAAATTTGAGCTAGTGGGCTATCTCAGTATTTTTCATATATATATATAATGATTCTATGAGACCCTCTTACACCCATGTATATTAGCCCTAAACGATCACCATTAAATTTGGTATAGATCTCTAGAAAAGTTGTCACATGGATGTGGGATTTGACTTTTTAGAGACCTGTGCCAAATTTAATAGTGATCCTTTCGGGTCCTACACACATGGGTGTGGGAGGGTCTCATAGGATCATTACTATATATATATATATATATATATATATATATATATATATATATATATATATATATATATATATATATATATATATATATATATATATATATATATGATGCGGTTTCTATAAGGTTGCAACTTGCAACCTTAATGAAATCCAATTAAGGCGAACCTTAAAATTTTATTATGGCAAGTAATTTTGTTGTAAAAAATACTTAGTATTATCTTAAAAATCTATTTTCATTCTTAATTAGAAAATTTTAAATTCCAAAAATAGTTAAAATCAAGTAGATCTAAAAATATATGAAAATCTTGAAAATGGACGGTCTAGATAATGTGTTGCAAGACGCACTATTTTTGGGACTCAAATTTTTTTTTTCATATTCATGCATCTCGATGTCGAGATAATCGATTAGAGCGTTTTTTCAACATTAAAGCAACATTTCGGATAGATTTTTTATGTGCATCTGTGATTCTACATTTTAAGGTTGCAACCTTTTATATATATATATATATATATATATATATATATATATATATATATATATATATATATATATATATATATATATATATATATATAGCAATGATCCAATGCAACGGTTGAATCATAGTACAATGCAATGACACTTCTAGAAAACCATGTTTGTGGCATTTGTATGACTTCAAATTTTGTACACACACTCTTTTCATCTCAATAATCAATCTCCAAAGAAGAAAAAACATTCAATTTGAACCCTAAATAAGGTTAAAACGAGTTTCCTCCAAAAACGAATGTAGACCATTCATTTTGTGAATTTCAATATCTTAGCCTTTATAATTTCAAAATCATTTTTTTTTATTTTTTAACATTGTTCATCTAATTATAATAAAGCCATCCAAAAAAATTGGAAATGAAAAAATCCTTCTAAGGCTTAGATCTAAGCATCTCACAAAAATGAACGGCCTATGTTAATTGGGCAAAAAAAATTCTTTCTAGGTTGTGTTTTCAATTTTTTTTCTTTTTGGTGATTGTTCATTAGAAAAAAAAGAGTGTATATTTCAAAATTTGAATCAAACAAATGGCCATAAGATGGTTTTTTAAGGTTGTTGAATCATAATACTATACAACGGTTGCACAAAATCATTACCTATATATATATTGGGTGCAGTTGGCATACGGATGCGTCTGTAGCTGTAGAGGTAATGTGCACCTTCAAATTTTATCATGGTATAGAATTTTAATGTAAAATGTTATTAGGATTATCTCAAAATCTATGTTTATATCGAATTATAAAATTTTAAATTTCAAAAATGGTTAAAATCAAGTAGATCTGTAAACATATGAAAATCTTGAAAATGGATGGTGTAGATAATTTGTTGTAAAATGCGCTATTTCTGATACTTAAAATCTTTTTATTTTTCATGGTCATACAATGATCAATCAAAGGGTTTTTCAACATTGAAACTACCATTTTCGACGGATGTTTGAGGTGCATCCGTAGTTCTACATTATAAGGTTGCATCCTTATATAAACGTTTTCCATATATATATATATATATATAGAGAGAGAGAGAGAGAGAGAGAAAGAGAGAGAGAGAGTGAGAGAGAGAACAATTGTTTCAGGGGGGTTAGACTGCATTTGTACAATCCAAAGGTATAAAGTTGGTCCATCTAAAAACAATCGTAACTAGCGGTCCAAATGTTTTCTTAATATAATTATTATTTTAAGTTTTCAATTTTTTTTTTTTTTTCATTATCTCCGTGTTAAAGATTATAAATTCTCTTACAATTAAGATCAAATTGTATTTAAAAAATAAATTTATTGTCAAGCTCGCATTTGTACATGTGTAGGCTTGGTATATATATATATATATATATATATATATATATATATATATATATATATATATATATATATATATATATATATATATATATATAGGAAGATGCTAGGGTGAGCCTATAGGCTCATGGAGCAGTATAAGCCCAATGGCCCAAATTGAATATGGGTCGATCTGACGATCAAGACTGTATATCGGCAATATAATTTTATTATTTTTTGTATAAATCCAAATAAGATGAAAGTTTGAAAATAAACTTTTCCCATCAAGGCGTACATAATAAAAATATTGAAAACATAATTCACATAAAATACCAAAATACCGCCAAAACTTTTCAGGGGTATTTTGGTCAGTTTAATTTATGTGAATTATTTGTTTGATATTTTTATTAGATTTGACTATTCTCAAAAAATAGACCCTCCAAATTTCATGTAATTTGGATCTGTTGAAAAAAATTAAAATTGAATTACAAAAGTACAATTGTGATCATTGGATCGATCCAGATTCAATCTGGGCTGTTAGGCTTACACTGTTCCATGAGCTCATGGCTGAAAGGAGCTTTTTCCATATATATATATATATGGGAAAAGTTTATATAGAGTTGAGGCTCTAAATCAAATTTGAGCCTACCTCAAAAAGTTCACTAGAAGAAGTTGTTTTGATGCCCAAATATCTTCAAATTGATCATCTCGACATCAAGATGTATGATCATGAGAAAAAAAATGGATTTCAAGTTTTGAAAATAGTGTATTTTGTAACGCATTTATAGACCGTCAATTTTCAAGTTTTTATAAATCTATTGATCTATACTATTTTTGAAGCTTTGAAATTTATAAATAAATATAAAAATATATTTTAAGGCTATCACAAATATTTCCAACAGTAAAACCACATTTCTCAACACTATTTGAGGGTAGGCTCTGATTTGATTGTTTAGAGCCTAGGCTCTATACAAACCGCACCCAACATAAATAGGAATGAAAGAATTAATTATTTATCTATTTTCAAAAAAAATTAAGATCACAAAGTGGTCATATTTCAGATATCAAGGATCTAAAATTAAACATTCATTGAGTCTAGTTATTTTTTTAATTTTAGAAATTAAAAATCCAAAATTTATGTAAAAAACAACGTGGTCATATTTTGCATCTTGAGGATCTAATCCAAAGTTCCGAAATTTATGTAAAAGATTTGGATTTTTCAAAATCCAAAAAAAAAATGTTGTATAATATTGTATAAAATTGGGAAAGTTGTTGCATCATCCACTTTCAATATTTCATAAGAAATTATCCTATAGGACCCTCTCCCACTCATGTGTGTTGGACCCCAAAAGATCACCATTAAATTTGGTATGGATCTATAGAAAAGTCAAGTCTCACACCCATGTGACAACTTTTCTAGAGATCCATGCCAACTTTAATGGTGATCCTTTGGGGTCTTACACATATGGGTGGAGGAGGATCCTATAAGATTATTATTCATATTTCATATATTCAAAGTCTGAAACTTTGGGCTTTCAATCCGAAACTAATAAAAACCTAAATTTCAAATTTCTCGATTTTGAATTTCAAAAAAAATAAATTAATTAAGATTATGTATAATTTCAGATTTTTTATATCCCAAATATGGGCAATTTAGTTATTTTAAAAATTGCAAAAACGAGTATGCATGCTATAACATATTAAATAATATAAATTATACAGGATAAGCGGGTAATATTATCGTTTTAAAATCTTTATATATGGTGCCACCTACATATAAAGCATATACGACCCTTCGTCTCGCCATCCGATTTGGGTAAACGATCAGTATGGCTTGAGTTACCATCACAAGTTGGCTCTCGAGCATGAGACCTTGATCCATCAGGTCATAGTATTCATTTTTTTATTGTATAAATCAGGTCATAGTATTCATTTTTTTATTGTATAAATTATTTTGCAACATAATTTGGGGTATGCACACATCTAATAAGAGCATGTGTGATAACAATAACAAAAAAGAAGTTCTAACAATGGAAAAGAATACCTTTGAAAGTTGTAGGGGGCTTTTATTTATGGAATTGTTTACAAAGAGACTATTTATCTTCTCTACATGGAGGTCACAATTATTCTTGCCCTTAAAATTTCAAAATAGGTGGTTGTAAGAGTGTCATTCAATAGACATAAAGTTCCAAAAAAAAAAAGGTTTGTCTACATACTATTTAGTTTTTGTACATAGAGATCAAAATCATTCCTACTCAAAGATATCAAATTGGATGGCTTGAGGTGAGTCACGAAGTCCGAGAATTTTTTTTAAAACTTTGTGTCTATTCATTTACACCCATAGAACCACCCATTTTAAAAGTCAATGAATAAGAATGATTATAACATCTATGTACAAAAAGATAAATGGTCTATTTGTAGACAATCCCAAACAAAAAAAAAAAAATCTTCAACTTCGTGACTCACCCCAAGCTATCCAATTTGACATATAATGAGTGGAAATGATTGTGACCTCCATGTACAAAAGATAAATGGTCTCTTTGTAGACAATCCCTTTATTTAGGGGATTGTATACATTAATTCAATTTACCTTTGATACAAGGAGGTCACAATTATTTACAACCATTCGATGTGAAATCTAATAGCTCGGGTGTGTCACAAAGTTCGAGAAAAATTCTTTTGAACTTTGAGCTTGGTTAATGAAATAAATGCATCCACCCAATTTCACATCCAATGGTCAAGATTTATTGTGACCACCTTGTGCCAAAGGTAAATGGTCTCATTATATACTTTCCCTTTATTTATTGGGTGCGGTTTGCATGGAGCCAATGCCCTAAACAATCAAAATAAAGAACACCTTCAAATGGAATTAAGAAATGTTGTTTCAATACTGGAAATCATTGTGATGCCTTAAAATATATTCTCATCACTAATTATAAAATTTCAATACTAAAAAATAGTATAAATTGAGCTGAAATTTGAAAACTTGAAAAACTTGAAAATTGACCTGCCAAATGTAATACAAGATATACTATTTTCAAAACTTGAAATTCTTTTTTTTTCATGTCCATGCATTTTGATGTCGAGACGATCAATTTGAGGATATTTGGGTATCAAAACAACCTCTTCTAGTGACGTTTTTGAGGTGGGCTCTAATTTGATTGTTTAGAGGCTCGGCTCTATATGAACTCTTTTTTTTTATTTAGTTTTATAAGAAATATTTTTTATTATTTTTCTAGGTGCACTCCAATAAGTTGGGGGATACCCCAAATTACACTAAAAATATTATATGAGAAATTAGAAATCAAAACTCTATTGTCAATTTTTTTATTCATCACTTGGATGAAATCTATATGTTTTTGTATAAATTTGGGTTGCAACACGCCCCTATTTTTCAAAAGGAAAATTGTTTCATGCGGACCGGACCGCATTTCTACATATACAGTCCAGAAAGTGTAAAGCATCTATCTTAAAGATGGATACAAGTAGGTGTTCCATCTAAAAACAATGGAAACTAACTGTCCAAATGTTCTCTTACTAGAATTAATATTTTCAGCTTTTAAAATTTATTTATTTTTCACATTCATGATCTCCATTTTAGATATTACCTGTCCTTAAAAATTAAGTCTTAAAATCCATCTCAAAATAGATTTATTAAGAAGCCCACATTTCCACATATACGGGCTTGGCCGCATAGAAACCGGGTCCTTCTCAAAAGGGATTGTATACAAGTTATTAGGCTTATTTTTGCTAACACAAACATACACACATGGAAGGGATACTTGTTACATACTCCCCAAGTTCCACAAGGGGTTGTCTTAAGAGACCAAATGAACTTCTTAACAAAATAAAGATCTTGAAATGATCTGATTTGACGATGGATCTAACTGATTTGTTGGCATTTGTTGTATTTTCTCCCTCTTCAAAAAATATATTTTATATTGAGTATGGATTGTATAAGCTTGCAACCTTAAACAATTGAATTAAGGCGCACCTCTGAATTTTATCATAAATGTAATGTTAATATAAAAAAATCTTTGAATGGCTTCAAAATCTATTTTTATTTTTAATTATAAAATTTTAAACTTCAAAAATGGTTCAAATGAACGATCTAAATTTTTTTGTTTTCTTTTTATATTCATACATCATTACAGGGTTTTCCAACATCCAAACAATCTTTTATGATGGAGTTTGTGGTGCACCTTTAATTCTACATTTTTAAGTATCCAACCTTATATAAACTTTTTCCTTTTACATTTTCTTTCAAACCTTTTTTTTTTTTTTAAGCATGTTTGCCTTGGTCATGCGGATGTACATGTAGGGAAAATGGGGTTTAAAGATACCCCTCGGCCTGTCAAGGGTTTCCTTGGCCATATGAAGGGTGGCGTTAATGCCATACGTACCCTTACCCACGTGCAAACACACACGCCGGGAGAGAGTATAAGAGTAACAACCACTAAGGGGCGGTTTGGATATTTTGATATGTATATTTCGAAATGTTTTTCTGGAGAGATGGCTCAAATCTGGCGTTTAAAACTTTGGATCGAAATTTTGCGACATAAAAATATTTCCCAAATGAAGGGGGGGAGAGAGATTAACAACTATTAAATGTATTTCAACATACTATATCGCCAAATGAAGGGTTCATCCAACATCCCATAAAAGTCTTCAATCGATACTAAGGGTGGCGATGGACCCGGATCTAACATAGGACCGGGTATATCCGACACGAATCCAGGTATGGACCTAATATTTGGACCCAGCAGATCGGGTTTGGGTCCAAAACTTGAACCCTAAATACTATTCGGGTTTGGTTCTGATTGGACCTCGTATGTATCTGTAAACTGTTGGAAATAAAATACTTCAAGCCCTATTCGTTTGGGTATATTAAGGATCATATACATTAAGAACTTGTGGTCATCTTTAGCTATTAAACGACAAATCAGATGGCTTGAAATCTAACGGGGGGTACTTGTGACCTTGTTGCTAATAATATGGGTATATGGTAAAAAAAATGGCAAAAAAAAAATAAAAAATGCTCATAGTAAGGGTGGCAATGGACCCGACCAGACCCCGATCCCGACAGGTACACGTATAGGTCCAACGTTTGGACCCGACGGGTCATGTTCGGGTCCAAAACCTGGACCCAAATGCTATTCGAGTCTGGGTCCGAGTCCAGCCGGACCCAAACCCCAACCCTAATCAATATATTCCCAAATAAAAACCTTCCTTTTTAAACAAAGAGAAAAGGTAAAAGTTCAAACATAAAACTTTCTTCCCAAACAAAGAGCAATACGCCTAAATAAAATATTAAAAATAATTATCAAAAAATAAAATGACAAAAATACCCATGAATAGTGATAGGGGTAATTTGGTTATTTTTATTATTTGAATTATTATTTTTATTTTATTTAGGCTTGTCACACACAAAATTTCAGATTAATCATATTTTTTAAATAATAATATTAGAATTCAAATGCTATCAAATTATCGTGACTGTTTGATAGACTTTAAATTATGATAACATATGAGTGAATACTGTAGAACTTCATTCATGACTGTTTTGAACTTCACTCATGGATTGTATATAATGGGACCATTTATTGTTGGTACAAGGATGTCACAATTACTTACAACCATCCGATGTGAAATCAGATAGCTCGAGTGTGTCACAATGTTTGAGAAATTGTTTTTTGAACTTCGAGATCGAGCAATGGAATAATTGCAACCACTCAATTTCACATCCAATTACCAATATTAATTTTGATCAATTTGTACCAAAGACAAATGATCTCATTGTGTATATATATATATATATATATATATATATATATATATATATATGTGTGTGTGTGTGTGTGTGTGTGTGTGTGTGTGTGTGTGTGTGTGTGTGTGTGTGTCTGTGTGGGAATCACATGTAATAATAACTTCATGTTACCGTATCATTGTAACACAATGAAACTACACTTTTAGAAAACTATGTTAGTGCCATTTTTATGGTCCCAAATTTTTTACACACCCTCTCATCATTCCAATATTCAATACCAAAAAAAAAAAATTTGCACCCAAGATATCATCAAAATGAGTGCCCTTTAAGAATGAATCTCGACCATCCATTTGATGAGTTTCATGATCTAGACCTACAAATTCAAAATCATTTTTTTCTTTTTTAACATTGTTTGTCTAATGATAATCTATCTAAAAATTTGCAAAAGGAAAGAAAAATCATTGCATATCCTAAATCTAAGCATCTCACTAAAATGGCAGACTATATTAATTGGGCTCAAAAAGGACTTTTTTGGGTGTGTTTTAACATTTTGCTTTTCTATAGTAGTTCATTAAAATGAAAAGAGTATAGAGTCAAACAAATTGCCCTAACTTAGTTTTTAAGGATTATTTCCTTGTATTATAATAGAATTGTTGCAAGAAGTCACTCCCTGCTATTTACCATTAATACAAGGAAGTTAAAATCACTCCTAGCCATGGATATCAAATTGAAAGGCATGGGGTGCATCACGAAGTTTGATATTTTGTTTTGAACTTTGATCTAGTCAATGACATATGTAGGACCACCCAATTTAAAATATGATGGACTAGGGTGATTGTGACCTCTTTATACTGAAAATAAATGGTCCTTTTTTATATATTTTCATCTGTATATATAGGAAAAATATACAATGAGACCATTTATATTTGGTATATGGAGGTCACAATTAATTTTAACTATTGGATATGAAATAAGGCAGCGGCATTTACTCTATTTACTAGGTTCAAAGTTCAAAAGAAAATTTATCCAATTTTGTGACACACCAGCCATCATATTTCACATCTGATGGTTATAAATAATTATGTTCTCCTTGTACCAAAGGTAAATAGTCTTTTATATAATCTAATAAAAATATTTAAAAATTAATTCTAAAAATGTAAATTGACCAAAATACCCCCAAAACTTTTCAAGGGAATTTTGGTCAATTTATATTTTACGAATTATATTTTATATATTTTTATTACGTGTGCCTTGATGAGTAGAATGTAAGCCTAAAATTTCAAGTGATTTGAATTTGTATTACAAAAATAAAAATTCAAATACAAAATGAAGTCGTGATCATGAGATGAACCCAAATTCAATTTGGGCCATTGGCGGATACTATAGCTGTTAGCCCATGGGCTGACAAGATCTTTTATATATATATACATAATCTAGATAGTTGGTAAGCTTCTTATTGCCAAAAGAACCCTTGAAGCATCGCTACATGGCCAACAACCCTTTTGATGAGGCCCTTGGAAGGAGAAGGAAGGCTGGAATGTCAACATATGTCTATTATCTAATTCACCTGATCCGATAGCACCCAGTTTGGAGTTTAAGATAATCACTTTTGAGGTTTTGTATCATCTCGATGCGCCCTCACACTAAGGACTTATAGGTCATATGCAACTCAGATAATGGCTTTGAGTTGGCTTACGCAGCCATCTCATGAGTCTGGGTCTTCAAATGGCTTGGCCTTGACCTTTCATGCCCTTGTAGCCGAATAAATTGTAGCCCTCTGAGGCATTAAACTATGAACCTTATGAGTTCAAATGGGCTTGGTCAGCACGCATTCAAATAAGGCCTACATCCTAGGCAGGCCATGAAGCCGCACCATGCCAAAACTAGGGGCAGGCAAGGAATGCCCTCAGCCATGACCTCTTTATTTGGCATTCTCAATGGAAAAGGTTCTCAAAAACGAAGGTGATAAAAAAGAATGTAATTGCACAGTAGCAAACTGTGTTCCTATCGAGTCGCAAACTGTGTTCCTATCCAGTAAGGAAAGGTTCTCGTTTCGGATCCAAGAGACTAATATTTGCATCCCAAAAGAGGCAAACCTCTGTTAGGTTGGCTTTTTATTTTTTTGGGGTTAATCATTGGGGATTATAAGTGCCTATCCATTTTGGAAAGATTTTTTTTTAAAATGTTAGTGAGAATGGAGGCCGTGACATTCAATTGGAGCTTGGGTGACAGAACCACCACAACCCCAACCCCATTATCAAGTTGGCTTGTAGCTCTTCCTTGTGAACCGTTAAAATTTCAATAAACTACCCAAGGAAGGCTACTTACATGTGCTAAGTTGGCTACTTACATGTACTAATGCTTAGGGGCTTCCTAAAAAGCACCTTGTGTGCTCAGTGAGGGATATTAATTTCCCTTGAATGATAATAATAGTTGTTGGAAATGATTTCGAAACCAAATTTTTTTGGGAATCGGAATTGCAAAATCGCGGCTGGCTAGAAGATTTATGTTGTCATAATCGATGTCTATACAAGAAGAGTCGTTGGAAACTAGATCCTTATTTTACAAAAATTGAGATTCAACCAAAATAGATTTAAGATCCCTACATAGATGGAATAAAGATTTCTAGTTCTATAGAACCGAGTTTCCAACCTATTTGATTTCTAGCTCTATAGAATCGAGTTTGCAACCTATTTAATATCGACCAATATAGAATCCAGATTCCTTTATGTATAGAATCGAGATACCAACATCATGATATTCGAGAGGGAACTGAGAGGAAAACAATACATACTTCAACATCATATATTAACCGACATGTCATACATACACGTTTATATTATTTCCAACATCTTGGAGTTACAATCTCTCCATTGGATCAATACAGTACATATTTAAAGACATAAGGAGAGAACATGGACTACCAGCTAGGTTTCTATCGGTCAATTTATGCAAAAAAAATATGACTACAGCTTGTAGTTTGAGATTAGGTATCTACCTCGAGTAGTTTGATGCCATGAAAACTTCTAAAAATGACTTCTCGAAAAACAAAAAACATGGTCAGAAGTAGTAGAATTCCAAAAATGTGAGAAGCAATTTCAAAAAGCATAGAATAGAAATTCATCAATTGCATAATCAATAATCAATAAATATGGAAAACAAGATTTTATAAGTACTAAAATCCAGATTCCTAAAATAAAGAATTGAGGTTCTAGACTTCGCAGAAACAGAATACCTGAAGATTCCTAGTCGAAATAGCGAAATCAGTATTATGAATCGGAATCGCAACCTTCGATGAGATATTTTGAGAAGTTTTGGAGAAGGAAGACTATAAAGATGAGTGCCCTCCTTACTATGCCTTTCCCACCATGAAAAACTAGTGAATAGAATGGTTGGGCATATGATACAAGCTCTCATTCATACGTAAACACGACAAATCCTTTTGAATTTCAAATATGAATATGATGATACTTTATTTTCCTTTCAAGTCAGAAAACCATAATGCCTCGAACCAAAACATACATAAAGTACAACACTGCATTTGCGCCTTCGCCATCCTATAAACAAGATGGGCATGCAAGAAAGTCGAACCTACACGAACAGGACATACCACATGGTATGCCCACTTACTCCCAACTATGGTACATTTCGTTGAATGGTGATGACCCAATTGACGATGGTCTTGAATAGTTCATATGATTAAAATACATTTTCCTGGAAATATAAATAGAACAATTTCTCATAACCTGTATATCAGCATATTACACACGACATGATATGGGCTTCAGACACAGCAGTCCTGAGAAATACATAACGGTGGCAGCATATATAAACCACATCTATTGTGTCATTCATACTACACCGCACGAACGTGTATTGGTACTGTCGGATAAAAAGCCTTGTCAGGTCACATGCTTAATAGCTTTCATCTACACTGAGTTAGGGTTCAAAGTCACTGATGTGGCTTACCTGAGCAGTTTCAGTTCGTGCTTCCTCCAGCAGGCCCATAAGATCTCTTACTAGAGGGGTAGTTGCACCATGTGTAACCTTGAGTATATCCGCAGCCTTTGTTAAGGACTTCACTGCATTCAGAGTCTTTTCTAAAAACCTTTACATGATGAAACGTATCAGGAAGAAATAAAGGATGTTTCTGTGACCTTATAAAGAAATGTAACTAGTCATATAAACTAGCTGTAATTAGCATTTTCATAAGCTTTTAGCACAATTTTTTTTTTTTTTTGATAGGTAGCTTTTTGCACAATATTTGCAAAAAAAAATTAGAGTTGGTGATATATTGACTCATTTCGATGATTCACAAAACATGCATTCTGCTTCAACTCTGTTTGTCATGATATTAGATAACTAGGAACCCAAAAGGTGTATATTTTACAGCCCAAAAATAGCAAGTTCATTTGACTGATTCATAGGACAGTTTGTTCCTTCCTTTTCTTACAGATAAAAGAGACGTACACTAATCACCATTTTCCCAAACTTACTAAATGGGAAATAATTTCTCAACTTTCCAAATCAAGCTTCTTGATTCCGAAAAGGATTACTATACTAATCCTGAACTTTTGAGGAATCCTTAATCAGTGGTTGTGAATGACTAATTTTTTTTCAATCTTTTCGACCAAGCTTCCATAAGAGCAAGTCAGAAAAAACAAATGGCCTTTATATGGGCCTAATGTACCATAGATCACATGGAAATGGGAAATACTGTACTTATTCCAGTTCACCTGGAAATGGGACATAAGACGCTCGCATGCGTGCAAATGCACACATGAAAGTATCTATCAGAGCTTGTCATTTATATCACATGGAAATAGAAAACTCACCATCTAAAAATGGGAGACATCCGTGAAAATGTTCATCAGACAAAATATGCATATAATCTCTACCATCCGTAATCAATGATGGATGGTGAAGATTAACTGCTCTTCCTCTTGAACAAAATCGCATACTTGTGTGGAAGCACCAGTCATCTCCACTTACCATTGTTTACAAACTTTGAGAATTATATATACCATTTTGATTGTTTACAGACTCTGAGAATTATATATACCATTTCCATTGTTTACCGACTTTCAGAATTATACGTACCATAGTAGTAACATACTACAAGCATTACATGTACGCCCAACTTTTTCAGTGGACCAACTTAAAATCAAATAAAATTAGTCTTAATTGAGTTATTTTAGGAATTAAAACAGTGCTTCCCATAGGGGAAGTGTCACAATTTGGTAAACGTTTGACCATACTACTAGCCATAGCATTTCCCATAGGGGAAGTGTCACAATTTGTTAAACGATTGACCATACTAGCCATAGTTATCAGATTGAGCAGTCCGCCGAATCGGTGAGGGCTGTAGTCCAAATCAAAACCGATTTGACTGCTGATTGGACCATTTGGGCCAGATTTTAGAAAAGCAGAAGAAGCTTAAGAACCATCATCATCATCATCATCAAAGCCTTATCCGAATCATTTGGGGTCGGCTATACGAATCTTGTTATGCCATTCGACTCTATCAAAGGTCATACCCTCAGTATGACTATAAATGCCCATATTCTCACCACTTCCATCCATGTCCTTTTGGGCCTTTCCCTTACCTTTTTAGAGTGTTCCACTTGAAAAAAATCACACCTCCTAATCGATGTTGGATTGGGTATCCGCTGCACATGCCCAGTCCACCTAAGTCTACTTTCCCTAATCTTGTTGCCTATTGGAGCCACCCCTAAGTTCTCTCAAATATATTCGGTCAGAACTCTATTCTTTCTTATCTTGCCACTCATCCATCTCAACATTCTCATCTCGACATAAGAAAAGAATATTAGTTCAAAAATATGAAATATATCAGAAAACATTTATCAACTTTATTTAGAAAATCAAATCAATCAAAACCCAAAAGATTTTTTTGTTAGCCATGATCGATCAAGGCACTGATCAGTGATCCGACTGGTTAGACAGGGTGATTCGGCCCGGTCTTGAAAACTTTTCTACCAGCACACATGTATAGACAAATGCACAAAGAAAGTTCTTGACCACCTTAAAGTCCAACAGCATAAATTTTCAAGCCTTTTTTGATATAACTAATGAACACACATTTACATTTCATTTTGTTATTTACCCAAATTGGGAGGTGTCTCGAAATAGAGAAGTATTGATAAATCTAGGCATTTTGGGTTGTTTAAAAAAAATGGAGATTTGGCGGAGTTCAGCTTGGATGCTTTTCATGAATTTCTGCCTTTTTAGGCTCAAAAGTGTTAGTTCCAAACATAATTCGCAATGTAGACTCGGCCAGATGGACTGACTACGAAAAACTAACCATTCAAGTTTCCCACATGTATAATATTGCAGTCCTAAAAGAGGATGGAATTCTGGATATGCCCCTACAATCAAACAAAACAAGGAAATTAGCAATTAAAAAGATAGCATTACTTATGCAACAAACTTTGAAGCAAGACTATACATAAACCCACAAAGAAGCATAATGAGTTTTTGAAAGGGGTTAGTGTCTACCCCTATTTATTTTGTAATTGCATCCAACCATGCAATTCACACTATAATTTTTAAAGCAGAAGTATTAACATGATGGGTAATGATTCAGTTACTAAGAAAGGGGGAGTACACTACAGCCCCCTTTTCCAAAGGTAAGCCTTTATACGTGGGTTCAATTCTCAGCCATCCAATCCGAATGAATGGTCAGAAGAGCATCAGCCATAATGTCAGAAGTTATCTTTGATTGTTTAATCATGATCTGATGGCTCAGAGTATTTGGATTTTTAATTTTTTTTATATTATCATTTTAAGATAAAATTTGCAGCATTCCCCTCCTCACTGGGGAGCACATAATAACAATAATATAAAAATATTTCGATAATAGAAAATGACAAAAATGCCCCAATAAGTTACAGGCATTGTTTATAGTCGAAAATATTTTTCTCATTTTATTTCGTGTGCCCTAGTGAGAAGGAGAAACTCCACAATATTATCTCAAAATGACTTGCAAGAAAAAAGACAAAAAAAAAAAACCCTAAAACTAGCCACATTAGGTGTGATGTTGTGAAGCTATCCCACCGGTCAATTTGAATTGGATAGCTAAGAATAGAAGTCACATATGTTTTTATATGTGGGTGGTGCCACATAGAAAGGTACCCCTTTACTGAAAGTACGGAACGGAATCGTTCTTGTTAGGATATAATAGAGCAAGCCCAATCCATTCCACGAAATCACCATGCAGTCTTTGTCAAACTCATAAGCAACAATATTCATAGGAAATTTCATAGCTCCACATACTTTGGTAAACAGGAATAGTTAATTGGCAATATCTTAATGTTTCTTCGCAGTCCTTTAGCTCCATCAGTATCTGTGGGCACATCAAAATTAACGTAAGTTATTAAGTCTAACAAGAAAATAAAAGGTTACGTCACACTAACAAGAATGAGAATAATACAAAAAATGATAAATCAATGAGTAATTAAAATGAGTTGTAAGAATTAATAAAAATGAGTATTTATAAAAATAAGTTCTTTTTCTTTGATAACTAAGTACTGATTCAAGAATCAAGAATGACAATAAAATAAATCACACAAGGGAGTAATGACTAGCTTCTCTTTCGTTTATAGGTACAAGAAATCAATATATTTTTATGTTGTAGCTGTTAGATGGATATTGACCATGTTTTTATGAATGAAGCTAAGCCATTGCCATTTGGAGCTATGCTTAATTCATAGTTAAATTATATTAACTACTTAATAACTGATGAAAAGATATAAAAGGAATAACCAATAAAGGACTGGTACCATTACAAGGGTCTCCCCAGTTCGCATCAAACCAAATGAGAGTGGATGGTATAGTTCCATTTGTTGTTCATCAATGATCCTATACAAATTGCACGCTTCAGAATACTCTGATTTGGTCGAGGGGTAAACATTCCAGTGCATGATATTGGCTTTCATTCTCATCACTTGATTCTCTTCACTCAAAGTTCCAGCACAATGACTTTTATCGAGTGAAACACTGTATGTGTATGCACGTGTGTGTATATATATATATATAGCAGGAAGATATACTTATCAAATACAATAACAAACAATTTTATCAATTGGAAGATCGCAACAGATAGTTCAGCGTAAAAAGAATATAGGAAGTTATAGTAGTATCTTATATTAATGAGATTAATAAATCTATTAACTTTCAAAAAGGATACTTCCAGAGGAGACGAATTTAGAAGCATAATCTAGTTTCTCTTCCACTTCTTCGTTCCTCTTTCTTGTCTTGCACTCATTCTTAAGAAGTCCACAACGTTGACAAGTAAAATTCTTACCATCTGCACTGGATCATAACATAACCAGGAAAAGTTCTAGATGTCAACCATGGGAAAAAAAGCTTAGCCATATTTAATGAAGCTGCCTAGCATTTTAATAAGTCATTTTTATTAGCTACCAGGATTTGGTAGCAGAAAACCATCACACTGGTCATTTATGCATCTAAAACCTTCCAAAAGGGCACTCTCTTTCAAGTCATCATCAGAGCCCTTCAACATTGAAACCACAAGTCATTTGCATCCATCCATGAATAAGGAAAATTGTCAGGACAACGCATTGTACAGTTCATCTTGACAATGGATGGTTGAGGTTACATTCAGCATCTTGACAACCATCCATTGTAAACAACAAATTGTAGAGATGAACTTCTACTCTTTCAAGCAGCAGAGATCTTAACAATGGATAGTTGAGGTAACATACAGCATATCGCTTGCATGCTGCATTTATCATGGTATACTTCCATAAAAGTGTGCAAGCAACAAGAACGGTAAAATTATACCACTTTAATGCAACGTAAAGACGTGCAATTGAAGAGGTATTGCTCTTTGAGAGCCTTCCTCCGAGTCTCAGTGCTTCCAGCAATTTCAATGTAACTTATCAGGACCTTATGAGACAATTATAAATGAAAAAGTTAGGCAAAGAGCAACTAGAGCAGTTAAATAATACAGCACATAATGCACTAAACTAAAGGTATGCAAACATATAAAAGTAAATGCGTAAAGTCTCATACCTCAGCACCTTTAGTTATAGCTTCCATAGCACGAATTACTGCTAACTCTCCTTCAAATAGAAGTACCGAGTTTGGTGCGCAGCTGCAACTGCAAGTAATTCAGCCAAGAAAACTATATCCAATGAGGTAACAATGGCTTTATTGAATGAAACAAGCAAAATAAAAGAATCACGAAAAGAGGTTATAAAGCTAAAGAAAGATATTATCCTCTTCAATCGTCAAACAACAAATGTTATCATTACGTAGGGTTTATGATAGAAATCACAGGATATATCCCTGTTCCCAAGGGTCTCAGTTCACTGTCACAAATTGTATGGGCATTGCACACCAACTGCAAGAAAGGGAAGTAGGGTCAAGAACATTTCAGTAAAACAACCAAGTCTTCTTCACCTACATTCATACAACTTCAATCAAGAGAAAGAAATTAAGACTACATTAAAACTTCTATCATTTTAGATATGTATCGATGCAGTCTTGCTAATGTCAACTCCAGTACATGTTTTTTTTATTTTATTTTTTTACCATTCACGAGTACTGTTCAAGGGTATTGTTCATGAATTAGTGTTCATAGGGGTATTTCTGAAATTTTAAATATTGTTTAGGGGTGTTATGGAGTTTTTGAGAATTGTTTGGAATTTATTAATTAGTAAGAGTAGTTTGGTGTTTTAGTATAACTTATGGTTTAAAAGAGTAGCTATTTAAAACTTTGTAAAGAGGTTAGCAAGTAGTTGCTGATGTTATCGTTGTAGAGAGATTTTTTTGCATTGAAGCCTTCTGAGCTTTGCTTTTATTGAATCTATTGAATTTCAAGTCCTATTTTCTCTTCGATCTTGTCCATCCACACTTTGTGCTTCATCAATTCAGAGCCAATTGATTTTCTCCACACACTATGTGATGCAGGAAAACTCAAAGAAACATAGAAAAATCAGCAAGAAGCACCTTGACACAAGCAATTTTGGAGAAACCCTAAGGCTTTCTCCCACCTAAGGTTCAAGCCTTAGGCTTCTTTTACAAGACAAAATCTTTCTTTTCTTGAAGAGGAATACATGAATAACTCTCCAGCCCATCAATACCCTAATTTATATTGAAATTTTTTTGTTTTTAGACAATATTTGTTCATACAATTAATTTTTGACCAACAGGTCCTAACTTAAGTATAAATTTCATAACGATAGTTTTACCCCTATGAATAGTACCCATGAACAGTATTCATGAATAAACTTTTCTCATGAAATAAATAAAAAAATTATAAAAACCCTAGAATCCCTAAAAAAACTAAAAATCCTAAAAATAAGCCCTAAAAGCAAACTATAATTTATATCCTTTAAAGTTGAACAAAAATAAAGAATAAGAACATTTTTTCCCTTCCCTATCATTCTCCTTTGGTTGGAGAAAATGCGTCCTCGAGTTTTGAAGTGCGCAAAAATGAAATTGACGTTAACTCGACAACATTCTTCAACTCGAATATTGTAAACATGAACCTAGGACTTACGGGTTACAACACTGATAAAACCACGAAGATTATGCATTGAGGAAAGGGTCACTGTATGTCGA
This sequence comes from Amborella trichopoda, assembly GCF_054954075.1. Classification (NCBI taxonomy): domain Eukaryota; kingdom Viridiplantae; phylum Streptophyta; class Magnoliopsida; order Amborellales; family Amborellaceae; genus Amborella; species Amborella trichopoda. Next base: position 14,298,031 of record NC_142339.1, read on the forward strand.
TAGAATATTTTGAATCACATAAACTTGTTGAAATTGCATCACTTCAACCATGTAACCCTGCTGAATTTGCTCAGGCTCAACTCTAGGACATACCACAAGTGCATCTTTGATATCAACGATTAAACCAACAACTTCACCCTCTTCCAAAATATCTTCACCATCATCGTGATCCTTATCATAGATCGGATCTCCTGAATGATCTTGTTGTTCATCTGAGTATAAATCGAATATTGGTGGTGAATCCCAGTCTACAACTTACTGATTTTTTATGCAATCTGTGTCAAAAAAAATATCATCCTTTAAATTGAAAATCCTAGAGTGATGAACCGTCTAGGTATCTAATCGTTGTCCTCATCACTCGACTCCACACGCGGAGAGCAAAAGTGAAAAGGCTTGTACTCGAGATCCTCTTGGGCTAAAAGATCATCGTTTTGCCCTTTATTGAGGCTCGCGAACTACCAGACTAGCTGCTGTACTTACCTCTTAAGTTCCTCAATTCTGTCATCTATGGAATCACAACGTGGATCTACGAAAATCCTCATTTTAAGACCCCTTTTTGCGGCCATGGGTTTGCCAAAATCACAAATCCTAGGCAAATAATCAACAAAAATTGCTGAAATCCGTAAGATCTATATTGTTTTAGGAAAAATTTAGCCAAAATCAACAAACCCTAGACCCCACTATAACTTTCCCTCTTTGTTGTTGACCTAGGGCACCAAAGAAAGTGGTTCTACAGTAACTCCATATGTGTATTGCTACGGTAACTTCCATACTTACTATAATAACTTCTATGAAGATCATGGGCTTTGATACTTGATGTAGAAAAACTCGAAGAAACACAAAAAAATCAGCAAGAAGTACCTTGACACCAGAAATTTTAGATAAACATGACTCTCCGGCTCATCCATGCCCTTATTTATATTGAAAAATTATTATTTTAGACAACATTTATCCATATAATTAGCTATTGACCAAAAGGTCCTAACTTAAGTATAAATTTCATAATGACAGTTTTATTCCTGTGAATAATACCTATGAATAGTACTCGTGAATAGTACTTGTGAATAGTAATAATGAAATAAATAAACAAACTATAAAAACCCTAGAATCCTTAAAAACAACTAAAAACCCTAGAAATAAGCCCTAAAAACAAACTATAACATACATCCTTTAAAGTTGAAAAAAATTAAAGAATAAGAAATTTTTTTCCCTCCATCACCATGGCATTCAGTTTCTTTCGAAACACGAGGATGGCTGCACAAGAGTTGCGAGGAAGTGACCATGTGAGAGGATGTCGCGGTCGAGACACCGGAGTTAGACCCATGATGGCAGCTTTGGCGGCTATTCTTCAGAGATTTGACACAGTGGCTTCCGAGGTGCACCAGTTCAGAGACATCACCCAAAATTGTGCCAACAATGGGGTGAGCAAAGGTGATCACTTGCGTCCCCAATGTTTAAGATGTTGACCAAATTTGAATTCAGAGGATGCTTCAGACAGAGATAGTCTGGATCATATAGGTTACTGGCAAGACACCCTATACCATTTGAGGATCGGTAGATTCAAGCACTTGAAGGCTCTGAACAAAGTATTAGGGTTGATGTTCCAGATTTTAGCGGGAGACTACAGTCAAATGACTTCCTTGACTGGCTTGAAAGTGTCAAAACAAATTTTTCCAATAGAATGATATGGCAGAGCATAAAAAGATTATTGGTACTAGGTTAAAAGGTCATGCTTTGTTGTGATGGCATCAAATATAAGTTAATCACACAAGAAAAGAAAAGTAAATGGCCATGAAGTAGGGAGAAGCTGAAAAGGCATTTAAAGGGCAAATTTCTTCCACAATTTTATGCAAGATCTTTACCAACACTCCATCGATTACAATATGATTTATTGGTACTAGGTTCAAAGGTCATGCTTTGTCGTCATGCCATCAAATACAAGTTGATCACACAAGAAAAGGAAAGTAAAAGGCCCTGAAGTAGGGAGACGATGAAAAGGCATTTGAAAGGAAAATTTCTTCCACAAATTTTATGCAAGATCTTTACCAACACTCCATCGATTACGGTGGAAAGATGGTGCAATACAAGATTATATGGAAGCCTTCTATCAGTTATTGAATCAGAATGATATTCGAGAGACGGCTAACAAGCTGATTGCAAGATATACCAGTGGGCTACGTGTTGCAATATAAGACGAGTAGTCCCTGCATCAGATTTTTATTTTGGATCAAGCTTATTAACTCGCTTTGAAGACTGAGACCAAGATAACAGATCTGGGCCCAAGTGCTTGTAAATAAGCAACTACCACAACAAAGTCCAAAGAGGTATTGAGGTCAAGGTGTAACCAGTCCCATGGTGTGGAAGGGGGTCGATTTATGGACCAAACCGACCAATGCAGGACTAGTACAACAGTCCCCAAACAACGGTAAATCAGGAACATGGTTCAAGTGTGGTGAGCCGGGACATAGGTTTTATGATTGCCCGAAGCGCCAAGCTGGCATCCACTTGCAAGGGAAATCTACGGAAAGTAATGGGGAGAAAAACGTGCACACCGATGAAGGGAGTGATGCTGATATCGAGGGAGGTGAAGAAAACACATACCCCAATGACAGCAAGCTCTTAGTGATTCAACCTACACTAGCTACACCCAAGGTTGTTCACAAGCCATGGCTGAGCCTAATATTTTTCGCACAAGATGCACATAGCATATGCCAAAACACTAGGGACGTTATGCAGGCACCCAATCTATATTTCAAAGACGTTTGGCTTCATGGTGTTCCAAAAACTGCACGTTTTATAAGCCACTTATGGAGGACAAAACTGTAGTTCAGCAGTGTATACCATCCTCAAATAGATGGTCAATAGAGGGAATTAACAGGAGTTTGGGCAATCTTTTGCGCTGTTTCACAAAGAGAACGACCACAACAGAGGGATTTGTTCTTCTCATGCTCAGTTTGTGTATAACAATGCTAAAAATAGAACCACGAGGAGATCACCCTTTGAAGTAGTTTACGGCATGAACACAAAAAAGTATGAGATCTGGTGAATTTGCCTGATATGGAGCGAGTTAGCAATTATGCAGAGGCTTAAGAGGAATACATTCCAGACATCCAATAGGAGATGACTACAAGCTTAAGAGGAACACAACACATAACAAATAGTGATTGCCATAGGCACTGAAAAGAGTTTAATGAGGTGATTTAGTTATGGACTACCTACGAAAGGGGGGATTTCCTCAGAGACAGTACCATAAGCTGAAGATTAGTTGCATTGGACCTTGTCGTGTCCTTAAGAGATTGGGAGAGAATGCATACAAACCAGAGTTTTTGGCAGGTTATGATATTTTGCCAATTTTTAACATTGCACATCTATATGATTATCATGGTGGGCACAGCAAAGCGATAGAGACTGATGGGTAAGACCAGTTGCCAGAATTCAAGGCCAAGGTGTTTGATTATGTGCTTGACACAAGTACATTCTTACGAGGCATGGATCATTTACGCAGTATCTTGTGCACTGGAAAGATAAATCTGCCCTAGATGATCCATGGATTTCATAGATGGAGTTTCAAAGGGTAAATCCTGACAGATGGACGGAATATATCACCCGAACTCGAGGGCGAGTTCTTCTAACCAACGGGATTGATGCGGTCCTATTGATGACATCTCCAACGCATAATTTTTATTTTATTTATTTTTCACTATTCATTAGTACTTCAAGGTTACTGTTCACGCATATTGTTCATGGATACTATTCACAGGGGTATTTCTGAAATTTTTTATATTGTTTAAGGATGATATGGAGTTTTTGAGAATTGTTTGGAATTTATTATTTAGTAGGGATAGTGTGGGATTTTATTGTAATTTAGGGTTCAAAAGAGTAGCTATTTAAAACTTTGTTAAGAGATTACAGAGTAGTTTAGTTGATTTTAATACTTTAGAGAGACTTCTTTCCATTGAAGCCTGAAGCCTCTTGAGCTTCATTTTAATTGAATTTATTGAATTTCCAGCCCTATTTTTTCCCTTTGATCTTGTCTATCCACCTTCTATGCTGCATCATGTATCAGAATGGAAATGCAGCCCCAGATCTCAAAACAAACTCAGTTATAGAATTCAGAAACACATTCAAGTCCCCTACTTATTTTGAGAGAGAAATATATGTTACATGTGAATAACGATTGTAAAACTCAAGGAAAGATAATGGTTAAGAGTAATAATCTACATTATTTATTTAAATCGTTTTGTAGTTGCTACATATAGCCCTTCTATACTTCCTTTATTGTGCCTGAGAGTTGCCCTAAGGGAATTCATCACATTGCCAAGTACTACCCATGGTAAATTACTCACATTATTGACAACTTTATATTGGGCTTACCCACTCTTTATAGGGAAACCATATCATTTCATAATTATCAAAGCATCAAATTTGTGTTGTATTGTAATTGTTCTTGTACACAAAACATGTTTGTAGAGTTTGCACTAAGGATTAAAAAAACGGCGAGTCGACCAGGAATCGCCCCGGTCGACTCGGGAATCGGACATCCCGTGCAGATTTCTATGAAATACCGGAAACCAGATGATTCTAGAGTTAAAACGGCGATTTTCAGAAAAAAATCGACCGCTCGCTATAGTAAATCGACGAGTCGCTATCGTGAATCGCCTTTGTGACACCATGATTGCCCTGATTTACGCAATAACTTTTATTTTTTATTTTTTTTTCATTTTTTCTATTAAAAAGGTAAATTACATGGGCCCACCATTGCTTACGTCAGCGTGTTCCATACATGGCCCCACTTACACATGGACCTTTTCACATCATCAACTAACATAATTCATTGGGTTGCTTCTTTTAAAGGGTCTCTTCATCCCACATCTCTTCGATGTGGGACAATTCTTATATATACACCTTTATCTTGTACTAACACTTGAGGTTTTAAATTAACATATTTTCCTTTTACATACGCTACAATGATGGTGTGCCCAAGGGTGTTCGCCCAATGGTGTACGCCCAATGGTAGTAATTAAGTTATATGATACAAAAGAAAAGTTATTAAAACTAATAATTGGGTGCTCACCACCCGTATCTTTCACCGAAACAATTTAAATTTACCTACCCAAATAAAACATAAAAACACTATTAGGCTATTATCTCACATGATTATTTCATTATATGATTAATAATTAATTAAGTAGTTAATTGAGATTAAAATTAGTACTAGCTCATAGGATATTAAAAAAAAGAAAAATAATGCTAATTCTAGTTTATTTAATATTTAAAAATATTAGTTTAGTGGATATTTTAAGAGAGAAAAATAACACTACATCATACCACTTTAGAATTTATTTCTACATTGATAACCAAATCTTTCATTTTATTTATTTTAATTTATTTGCATTATAAATTATGTAATGTACTATTTTTTCTTACAGTTATCAATAATACATTTTAAATTAGATGATATTATAAGATATTTTGGATTTGTTATTATTTGTATAATAAAATAACAATAAAATGTAAACCAACAATTTCAATTTCAATATATAATATTATAGTTAGTTAGGTTGTAATAATTTTGGATTATAGTTAGTTAGATTGTAATAATTTGGGTTTCTTTTTATCGGATTAGGATTTTCCTTCCAATTCGAGATTTTTGTGGCCATTTTTGCATCGATTTAATCAATTCTTTATTGTAGTCTATATATGATTATATACTTCATCCATGATAATTCTATGATTTTTCTTTGGTCTGATGTAAATATAATGGGTAACATAAGTACATACGGGGAAAGAACATCTAAATATTGGCATATTGATGAAAAAAATGAAAGTTAATAATATAATACCCACATTTCTTATTGGATTCCTAAAAAACACCACTTATAATGAATTTTAATAATTTTTTTGGATTTTCTTTTGAGGCTTAATCTGACCGATTCTACCAATTCCCCACCCGGATCGTCGATTCACCGATCCGGATGGGTTTTTCTGGTGCTTGATCCCGGGCACCATTCCGTTTTTTAAACCACCGGTTTGCACCATGGGAAGTCATGCATATAATCGTGTACATATGTACAATATTGTCAGGATATAGTTGTAATTGCAAAATCAGCTTGGATGACAATTAATCTTACCAGTAGTAGAATATCTTATCCAAAATTAATAAGATGCGGTTAGCATACTGGCCACGGAGTCACATGTAGAAATGCAGGCCCCTTAATAATTTATTTTCAAAATAGTATTTGATCCTAACTTTTAAGAAATATATAATCTTTAACATGGAGATTATTAATATGTAAAAATAATTATATTTTAAAAACTAGAAATGATATTTTTTTGGGGAAAATATTTGAACCGTTGATTTTACTTTTTCTTTGAAGGACCATTACTCAAGGGACCTAGTCTTGGTGGACAGTGTAGATCTCCAGCCCGCAGTAACAGATGTGAGCTTGGCCACACCAAACAATTATGCAAATTAATATAGTCTACATGATATTTTTTTAGGGAAATAACGTATATATCCATTATATTTAGCGTTATTACAGAATTAACTCCAAGTTTCCATTAACACATCTATACCCATTTTTTCAACTTCAGAACACCTTTTTTTATAAAAAAAAGACGGAGCTGCCCATTTTCGATTTTTCAAAAACTGAGATGTTTAAAGCTTTTGGTTTTTGAAAAACCGAACAGTAATAATTTTCGAATTTTGAAAATATGAATTTATATGTTTTTCGGTTCTTGAAAAACCGATAATAAGGGCCATCTAATTCTGGTTCAAGGGTTTAATGATTCCTTTTGTGGATTTTCTCTCTTTAAACTCTAGTTTTTTTAGCTTCTTTCTCTGTGGGTAATGATGTGAGGAAGAGGATTGCCAAGAGAGGGGGTTGAGCAAGAGGGATAAATCTTCTTCTCTTTGGTCCAAGACCAATAATGGTGAAGAGAGAAAGATGGAAGTTATGGCTTTCAGTCTCCTCTATACTTTTCTCCTTTGTTGTTCTTCTTCCCTTGCAAGTAATAATGGGAGCAGTGTTGTAGAGAGAGAGAGAGAGGGAGGATAAGATAAGTGACAGAGCTTTGGGATTAGAGGCTCCTTTCCCTAATGTGCTTTTCTTCTCTCATATTCTTCTTCATCTTTTGTTGTGCAAGTAATAACGGAAGGCAAGAAGTTTGCAATGTGAAGAGAGAGTGGCGGGCGGGTTAAATATGAGAGTTGAGATTGAGAGGGAGAAAGAGACAGAGAGAGAGAAGCCGGGGGTAGGGGGCCATAAATATAGAGTTGAGATTAGAAGCTCTCGCTCACTCGTTTCCCTTATAACTAAATGCTGTGTGGAGGGTTTCAACTAATCGCATGTGAAGAAGAAGGGGTGGGGCTAGCTAGGGCAGAGAAGGAGAGGTGGCGTGGCGGAGAGGAAGGGGCACTTGTGTAGGGGGTGGAGCATGTGCTGTCTGCTTTTGGTTCAAGTGTAGAATGGTCCATTTTTTGGATTTTCTCTCTCTCACCTCGGGTTTTTTTGTACCTTCTTCTCTCTATGGGTAAAGATGGGAGGAAGAGGGATTGTCTATGAAGAGAGAGGCTTGACAGAGGGTTAAATCTTCTTCTCTGTGGTCCAAGACCAATAATGTTGAAGAAGGAGAGATAGAAGTTATGGCTTTGAATCTTCCCTATGCTTTTCTCCTTGGTTCTTCTTCTCTTCCATTGGAAGTACTAATTGGAGGAGCGCAAAGAGAGAGAGGGAGAGAGGCTAATGTTTTAGCACGAAAATTTCGGTTTTTGAAAAACTGAGTGCAATTCCATTTCGGTTTTTGAAAAACCGAAAATGGGCATTTTCGTCTTTTTAAAAAAAATTTGTTAGGATAGTGGTGTAATAACGAAAACTTGGATGTAATCCCATAATAACAATAAATATAATGGATATATATATGTTTTTTCCCTTTTTTCTATTTGTTGTCCAATGCATACCATGTATTACAAATATTATTTAATCACCGACCGTTTTCAGTGTTTTTTAGCTATTTTTAGTTCCTTCTGGCTAAAAACATGCACTTTTCAGCAATTTACTTTGAATAAAGCAAAAAGATATTTTAAAAAGATAAAATTGTATGTAAAACCTACCTATAAGTTTAGCACAAATAATTTTATGAGGGACACTGCCAAATAACAGATAATTCATTATCAAAATTGAATTTATCGAAACAGTGAATTAGTGATAATGAATATATTTAAAAAAGAGGAAGACATGGCTACTGCAATTAACAAGATAGAAACAACTAGAGATGAGAGATAAAATAGACAAACAGAGAGAGATAAGAGCCAAAGTACAAATAAAGTTGATACAGTTAAAGCTTAAATTGGGGAGAGAGAGCAAGGGAGAGGAAGGTGATTTTGAAATAGGAGAGACAAAATTAAATAAAGTTGAAATAATGAGAGAGGTTTCTAATGCGTCTTTAAAAAGGAAGAGAGAAAAACAAGGAGAGATGGGATTAAAAACATAGAAGAATAAAAAAATGACAAGGATTGTCTTAAAAAGGAAGAAAGTTATAAGACGAGGAGCTGCGTCTATATCTTGACAAAAGAGAGGGAGGGGTTTCCTTTTCTTCTTTCCTAATATGTAGATTTGGTTTAGTTGATGAGATAAAAGAGAGAGAGGCTTCCTTTCTTTCTCTCCTCAAACATTAATTAGCGTTTGAAGAGAGAGAGAGATAATTCCTCTTTGTTGAGATTGAGATAGAGAAAGCGGTGTCTCCACTTTTGATCGATAGCTGCCAGGGAATTGTAATGTTAAAGAGATGATAAGATACACGATAGGGATTAGGGACATGTAGGAAAATAGATTTAAGATTGAACTATCGCTAAATCAAGATTTATACATGTCCTAATTACTTTCCGAAAGTTGATTTCTAATGGGCTATTTAGTTCTTGTTGTTCTCGATATTGGACTTTTCGTTTGTTTTAAAAATGGAAAATGGTTTGATTGGGCTGTAGCCCTATCAAAATAAGTAAAGCCTTACCTCATAATTCACCAAAGATTACAATTCAAGCATTGGAAAACTTTTACATGGATCATCACCACTTGAACAAATTAGTTGTCAAAAAACAAATTATGATTTCAACCCAAAAAATATGTATATTGCAAAAAATTATCTAAACCTATCAGTTCACCCTAAAACCTAAAAATTGCAAATTATTAATAATTGTAAAAGCTAAGAAATGCAAATTAAAAATTGGAAACGTAATGTTTAATTATAAAAGCTAAGAACTGCAAATTATGGAGGGAAATCGGTAGAGAGAGAACAAGAACTTTCAATCTGATATTTTCAAATTGATATGAAAATATGTTCTTTATTTGCCCCCAAAAAAAAGAAAAAAAGAAACATATTTTCATTGTATATTTGATCCTAGAGTCCGGCATGAAAAGGAGTTACGAGGCAAATCGTTCCCAATTTAAATTTGAATTCTTTAACCAAATATCTCGCAAGAGTAAAAGAATATTTTTCCATTTAAATTCATGAAGTTTTCTTGAAACCCTAAACATTAAATTGGAAACAATTTAAATTTTTTAATTTTTATTTTTAACATAAACCGCGATGGAAATGATCTCATTCTTGAAATCATAACTAATATAATCCCAAGAAAGATACTTGGAAACATTTCCACAGATCAAATGGATAGTCAATTATTGATGCCAACCAAGTTTGGATAACCAAATTATTGATACCAACCAAGTTTGAATAAGCATGAAAACTATGTGTAGCATTAAAAATTCAGGTTTTTCCTATAAATATGGCCAGGTAATCCTGCTAGAGCAGTAAGGCAAACTGAATACACAAGCTTGAAGAGAAGAGCAGGAAAGGAAAGGAAATGGAGAATTCAAACGTCCTTGCGTTTCTCGTTGCATACAGCCCTGTAACTGCGAGCATTGCTCAAGCAAGGTTTAACCTAACCTACCCCAAATGCTTTCTCCTTTAATGGTATCCAAGTTAGGGATGAAGGTGAATTTTTATGTTATTTTTTATCAATCAAAAATATATACATATATGCATTAATCATCAGGCTTAGAGAGAATCTACACTCGTGAGGGTCATCTCTATGGAATCCATGGTTGATTGAGTTGAAACCTCTATTTGATTCTCGTTTCTCACTGTCATGTCTCTCCCATAGTTATTAAGAGCGAGAGCTTCGGATCGACAATTGCCCAAAGCTCGGAGCTCCGAAATGAGATCTTGTAAGGGTAAAAGTAGTAGATTGAGATCCCGTATGAGCAGGGAGCACGTCCCCAATACATCCGGTTCTAGATCCTTATTTAACGGTACGCGTTCCGTATCAAATGGGCTCGTGTTCCCATATTCATTAGGATCGCGCTCCCATTGAAAACAGGATCGCCCCCATCTATCAATGACCACGTTCCTATTTAGAAAGGATCAAGATTTAGTCTGTGCTACCATTGCAGAACTCTACTTTTATGAAAATTTGGCTTAAAATAAAATTATTTTATTTTAAAAGTTAATTTTATTTTAAAAAAGTCTTTTGGGAAGCTCCAAGAACGTAGGGATCAAGTTCTGAGAACATAGCGATTGCACTCTTAAAATAAATTTTGGGAGCGGAGTTCTAATTTATTCAAGAACGAGATCTACAATTTTAAGGAACGTGTTCCGTGCGACAGTGGGATCGAGATCCTTTGCGCATGGGATAGTGGGATCGAGATCCTTTATTTTTAAAAAAAATTAAAATTGCTTATTTCTGGTATTTATTTCTTTTTTTGAAAATTTTGCTTCTTGAAACGTAATTTTGATGCCTGTACTAAATGAGTATGGTCTCATAAATACAGGTCTTACATTTACTCCCACATAGGAGTACCTTCTCAATCTTTTTTTTGAGGCCGGGTATTTAACTTTGCAGCAACATTGGTCACATTGTAGACCTCTTACTTTTGTAGCAATTTATTTATTTATTTTTTTAATATTGACTTAGGACCTTGGTAAGAATTGAACTCTATGTTGTGCGTGTAAGTTCTAAACTATATGTTGTGACCTCCTTGTACTAATAGTAAATAGTCTCAATGTATAGTATCCCATTAAATATTTTGATCTTTTTGTCACATTTTAATTAACCACAATCCTATATTGTGGGCGGTATTTTATTTTATTTTTTGTAAAATAATGTTATACTTTGGTTCACATTTATTGTTATTTGCTAATTCCTTCTTGTATTTAGTTGTGTTGTTGTTTCATTTTATGCTCCCAATAAATCTATGGTATGTTTTGTTCTATGAGAAGAGAGTAAGCAGTGTTGCTGGATTTATTGAAGGGAAACGTTTATATAGAGCCAAGGCTCAAATATCTTCAAATTGATCATCTCGACATCAAGATATATGGACATGAGAAAAAAATGGATGGCAAGTTTTGGAAATAGTATATTTTGTAACTCATTTTTAGACTGTCAATTTTCAAGATTTTCAAATTTTCATAGATATGTCAATCTACACAACTTTTGAAGCTTTAGACTTTATAAATAAATGTGAAAATATATTTTAAGGCTATCACAAAGATATTCAATATTGAAACCGCATTTCTCGATACTATTTAAAGATAGCCTCTAATTTGATTGTTTAGAGCCTAGGCTCTATACAAACTGCCCTTTATTGAAAGTTTCAAAACAAATTGTCAAGTATTACACTAATGACACTAGTAATGCTATAAAATTATTGTTTAATGTAATTTTATGGCTTTAACATAGCTATATAATAGCTAGAAATCATAATAATTTATTTTGTCATCTTTACACATTCAATTTTTTAATTATATTACACCAAATCCGAAATATTCACAATTCTACAACTCACCTTATTTTCTTGTGATCCCTTTTTTTTACCCGATTTTTTCCTCCATCTTTATGAAATAAAACTGATTTATTACGATGTTTTGGTCTTCTAATATTTTACTATTTCCCGACTTGCTAACTATGGATCCAACCATAAGACACATCTCTCTCTCTCTCAATTATATGAAAATTATCTGTGATAGTTGAATACTTTATATCTATATCTTTTGATTTAAGTTTATACAAGAAAAAACCCACATGATTTTAAGTTCATCTCTCGTAGGCATTCTGATAAATTTCTCTTTATGCACTGGACTAAGTTCAAATCTACGGCATCTATATTTCAAACAATCACATAGTTGTAGAAAAACTGAGAGAAAAAAAAAAAAAAAGTAACTTGGAAGAAAGAGATACCAAAATACCCGGAAATCTTGCTGGCATTTTGATCATTTTTAATATCCAATTAACCTTTTTTTATCAATGATAATTATAGATTTCCTAAATTTAAATGAAAATATCTATATAAGGTCGCAACATTATGCTATTGAAGTAAGGTGCACCTCAAGAAGTAATTGTTACGACGTTGGAGAGCCCTCCATTGATCATCTCAACTTTGAGATGTGCGGATACGAAACAAAAAAATAAATTTCAAGTTCTAAAAGTAGTGTATCTCCTATTTTAAAGATTTTTATGTATTTATAGATTTACTCGATTGGTAGTATGTTTTATATTTTTAAACGCAAAACATACCAGGAAAAACTGCACAAGGAGTGTCCTTGCAGCACAAATCAGCTCCTAGCAAGTCTGAAACATAAAAATAGCTCAAATTCATCTCCCTCCTTTACACAATATATTTTGAAAGCGTAATTCAATACTTGTGACCATGAATAATCATTGTCCAACCATTGTTTCGATGGTGATGGAGACCCTTAGTTACCGAGAGCGCTGAACTATGGTGACGCTCCTGCTCCGGAACACAGCTCCAGCCTTTTATGATCGGGACCTCGACTGGAACTCGTTTTAAAGTTTTCATGCATGCTTCTATTTATAGGATTCTCCATCCATGCACAAAGCATCTCGATCCCACTGTCGCACGGAACACGTTCATTAAAATTGTAAATCTCGTTCTTGAATAAAATAGAACTGCTCCCCCGGAATTTATTTTCGCAGCGCAATTCCTATGTTCCCGGAACTTGATCCCTATGTTCTCAGAGCTTTCTCAAAGAACTTTTTTAAATAAAATTTAACTTTTAAAATAAAATAATTATGTTTTAAGCCAAATTTTCATAAAACGTGGAGTGCTGCGAAGGGGGTGTGGACTAATCATGCACGAAACGCGATCCTTCCTTGAATGGAGCTCGATCTTTTCCAATTAGGAACACGTGCATTCTTAGATGGGGGCGCGATCCTGATTTCAATGGGAGCGTGATTCTAATGAATATAGAAACACGACCCCATTTGACATGGAATGCATACTCGTCAAAAGGATCTAGAACCCGATGTATTGGGAACATGCTCCATGTTCATATGGGATCTCGATTCGCTACTTTTACCCTCACCGGAACTCGTTCACCAAGCTTTGAAGCTTTGGGTGGACGAGCTCCGGAGCTTTTACCGTTGCTGGAGCTTTTGGTGAACGAGCTCCGGAGCTTTGGCCATTGCTGGAGCTTTTGGTAGCCTTCAATCCGATGCTCCCCCTTCCGATAACTATGGGAGAGATATGTCAGCGTGAATCAAATAATGGTTTAAACTCAAACAAACATGGTTTCCATAGCGATGACCCTCATGACTGTAGATTCTCTCTATGCTTGATGACTACTGCATACACACACACACACACACACATATATATATATATATAGAGAGAGAGAGAAATGATTCTCTAGGTCCTTCTCCCACCCATGTGTGTAGGACCCCTAAAGCATCACCATTAAAGTTGGCACAAATCTCTAAAAAAATCAAGTTTCACACCCATGTGATAATTTTTCTAAAGATCCTTGCCAACATTAATGGTGATCATTTAGGGTCCTACACACATGGGTCGGGGAGGGTCCTATAGGATCATTACTCATATATATATATATATATATATATATATATATATATATATATATATATATATATATATATATATATATATATATATGTATTATTGTTTTTTATTTTATTTTATTTTTTTTAATAGATAAAAAGTAACATAAAAATTCACCTTCATCCCTAACTTGGATACCATAAACCCCGAATGCTGAAAGCATTTGGGGTAGGTTAGGTTAACCCTTGCTTGAGCATTGTTCGCGGATACGGTCAGGATGTTCACGTGAATGGCAAGGACATTTGAATTCTCCATTTCCTTTCCTGCTCTTCTCTTCAAGCTGCTGTATTTTGCTTTAGTAGGATTGCTTTGCCATATTTATAGGAGAAACCTGAATTTTTAATGCTATGCATAGTTGTGAGACACTAAGAGGAATAATATATCATGCTTATCCAAAGTTGGTTGGCATCAACAATTTACTGTCCATTGGATATTTGGATCTGTTCCGAAGTATCTTTCTTGGGATTATATTGGTTATCATTTCAAGAATGATATCATTTCCATCATGGTTTAAGTTTAACAAAAATAAAAATAAATTAAAATTTCCCAATTTAATGTTTAGGGTTTCAAGAAAACTTCTTGAATTTAATTGGAAAAATATTCTTTTACTCTTGAATAAGAGCAACAAAATTCTTAGATTTTGGCTCCCAAGAATGCAATATTTGTTGAAGTGTGTTTATCTTCAACTACAACAAATCGAGGTCAACCTGCGCAAACACATATTTAAAATATCTGATTGTTAGACTATTTATCTTATGTACATGGAGGTCACAATCGTTCTTGCCCCTTAAATTTCAAATTGGGTGGTTGTAAGAGTGTCATTGAATAAATACAAAGTTCCAAAGAAAAAAAGTATTAACTCT